>NC_060166.1:4381648-4389709 GCF_021292245.1 Micropterus dolomieu | reverse complement strand
GGACTCGATGGTGGCAGGTGCGTCCTGAACGTGTAAACGGCGGGATAACATCACCTGTTGCCACGGCGGAGGGGACCTCGGTCGGCCTCCGGGGGGGGTGGGGGGGGTGCGGGAGGGGAGAAAGACTCCCCTACCCCGGTCTTCCCTGAGCTCCGTCGGGACTGGATGACGGTCCTCAGATCGCGTCTCTCAGACGGCTGAGGGTGAGAGCGCCGTCTCGCTGCCCCAGCTCCTCGGGGGGGCCCCCGAGAAGCGACACTCTGCTTCCTCTCCTCTCCGTAGGAGCTCGTAGAGGGAAGGGACCTACGCCTGGCAGCCTCAGCTGCCTTGGGTCCAGACCGGCGAGGGAGGTACTGGCGGAACGCTTCGCACTGCGTCTAACGCTTCGTGGTTCTGCGAAGCTCCGCCAGATCTTCCTCGGAGGGACCCCCCCTCTGAACCATCTCGTGTAGCAGGTTGGCTTGGTAGGCTTGAAGCACCGTGGTGTGCAAGCTCGCACCTGCCTGGCCCGCTGCCATGTACGCCTTCCCCACGAGCGTGGATATGGTGCGACATTGTTTGGATGGTAACGCCGGCTTCTCCAGGGAGGACGCAAGTCGAGGGGAGAGATAGCTCGCAAGCTCATCCTCCACCCGAGGCATCCTCCCATAACCACGGTCCCTAACCCCCATCACATTACTGTAGTTCAGTGATCGGGGTGTGGAAAGCCATGTAGAGAAGGGTCTGCCCCATGATTTACTTTTTATTATCATGTACTTTCTTTTCAGGAAAGAATGGCAGAGACCGACGTGGAGGTGGCGTGTGGTGCTTAAGAAACCTTTCATCAAGCTACCACTAGCCTGTGGTGTCTGCTCCTCCTGTGGCCAGTTGATATTGAGCTTAGCCACGGCTCTAGTCACCACCTCCAGCAGCACGTCATAGTCGGGCGCGGCCAGATGACGCCGCCCCGACACCCGGAAGTCATCGTCCACTACGCTGAGCACGCCCGCCTCCTCGGAGTCGGATTGCTGCAGCGTCTCCGGATCCAAACCGCGAGCGGGAGAAGCCGAGAACGGGCTCCCGAACGAGGAAAGGAAGCGTCGGAGCCAGCGGATGAAGGTCGGGAAAAAGCCTCAGCCGTCCCGAAATCGCCCGACAGATCACGCTGTGAACCCATGAGTGAAGCCGCCGGGCCGCCTCAGTGGCCGCAGGGCCCGCGCCACGGGGAAAACACATCCGGCCATCCTAGGAAAGAGAGCCATGCTGTACCTCAGTACCCGCACGGAAAGGGCTTCGCAACGGGCGCAGGCAGCCCCCTCGAGAGCTGCCCGGGCGTGCTCCATCCCCAAACATGAGACACACATCTCATGAGAATCTCCATCCGTGATGTACCGAGGGCAAGAAAAAACACACCTTCTGTACATCTGGTTGCCGGACATGCTGGTAGACTTCTTCTTCAGGTAAGACACACTGCTTGTAGGACTGGAGCTTTCTTCAAACAACATACAGAGCGCCTGCTGAATAGAAAAAAGCTAAAGATGAGTGTGTACAGGTGTGCTTTATACTCCTCCGGTTATTCCGTCACACCTTACCGTTCTAGCAACAAGCCAATAGGATTGGAGTGATTTCATTCACGTTCAGACCTGCTTCGCCTAGAGGCGTTCCCATAGTGTCGTAACCGACGCAGTTCGAGTTCCCTTGAAGGGGAACATAAACACAAGGGGTCGGGGAGGAGAACTGCAGACTCATAACAGTATGATTATTCTAAAGGCTGCAGTTTGTGGTGCTGTTGAACTGTATTGCATTATAATGACAGGTGTTCCTATCATTCAGCGGATGTGGTAAGTTCAACAGCACCACAAACCACATCCTGTATAATGATTTCACCTTGTGCCTGATAAAATGCAGACACATGCAGCAGACACACAACATGTCACATTACCACTTTCAGGTGAAGACAATGACAAAACAGCGTAGTCAGAGCACTTCTTTGTTGCTGAAACACATCAAGGTCATTATTATTGTGGTGGAAAATAACGTACAAATACTCCGTTACTGTACTTAACTTGTTTTTTCTGTAATTGTACTTTACTTGAGTATTCTTAGTCGTTGCAACTTTTTACTTTCAGCTCGCTACATTTCTAAGCCAAATAACGACTTACATTCTGCACGAGACATCATTATTAGCATGCAGCATACCTGATTGGAGCAGCATTTAAAAACAAATTTGAAACTGATAAAGCCAACTCGGCACGAATCAGCTTCGCCCAGCTGATGGTATACCGGCATACACAGTGAATTAAGTCACTCTCGCACAGAGCAGGAGGGCCCCGCCTCACTCTCATGTCAAAGGTGAAAGTGAGTGATAATGTTTACTTTTTAACTTTGATCAGAGGAGGATGTCTGTCTGTCTGTCCTACTAACCAGCTGAGCAGTGCAGCTCTTGTCTGTCTGTTTCTTGCCGACCTGTGACGGAACAATGTTAGAGTGAAATACATGTATAAATATTTATTACGTACAGGCACTGTATAGCTATAAATAGTGATGAAACAGCAACAAAAGTCAACACATTTATTCTAATTTAATATGTTTTTCCAAGAACCCTAAATCAAAGAATACAAAATATAATAGGTAACTTCCCTAACATGTTATTGTTGCTGTTTTACTTTTAATGGACACATGTAATATGTTTTATACTTTTTGTGAAAATGATTCAATTACTCTTATATCCATACTGTGTAGACACCTTATTTTGAAACCTGAGCGTTCAAGTCATCAAGTCCGACCCAATTTGATAAATAATGTTGTATGTTGTTCATGTATCGCGTAACATGAAGACTTCACAGCCTCTCTTCAGGTAGGACTGTCATACTGCAACACTTGTCTTTGTAAAGAGACAAACAGGATAAAGTCTCTAACCTGCCTGACAGCTCGCACTGGGCCGTTACAGTGGATTTAGCATAAAGGCACTCCAAATGTAGGCGCGGCTAGCTTAATCGCCGTCTCACAAACGAGTGACAGAAACAGGCCGTTAAGGTTACTGTAGTTAACGTTACCTCAAAAGAAAAGTGGTTGACTTGAGCCGGATGCCAGAGCGTGCAAGCTTACAGAAGCGCCCACAAAACACAATGTTAGAGGCCTGAAACGTTATTATGAGATGTGTGCTGCCCTTGCAATGCGATCTCTTGAGCAAAGCTAGACAGCCAGTTAACATTCAAAAGTCCTCCAATAAACTCACAAGGCTTGACTTTTCTTATATTTTACTGAAGTTGTTTCCTCTTTGGGGGCTGGCACGGTGGTACAGTGGTTAGCACTGTTGTCTCACAGCAAGAAGGTCGTGGGTTCTAAACCCTGGTTGCCCCGGCCTTTCTGTGTGGAGTTTGCATGTTCTCCCCGTGTCCGCGTGGGTTCTCTCCGGGTGCTCCGGCTTCCTCCCACCAGCTAAAGACATGCAGGCTAGGTTAATTGGTGTCTCTAAATTGTCCTTAGGTGTGAGTGGTTGTTTGTGTGGCGATGGACTGGCAACCTGTCCAGGGTGTACCCTGCCTTTCGCCCAATGTCAGCTGGGATAGGCTCCAGCGACCCTGTACACAGGATAAGCGGTTGACGATGGATGGATGTTTCAGCTTTTGGTTTGTTTTGTAAAACTGAAACATTACAGAATAAGAATATACATATATCACTACCCAAAACATGAACATATGCATACAGAGATTACATATGATACACTATGTTACTACACAATTCCCATCAAAGTGTAAAACATGCACTGTAGCCTACTGTATACAACAAGCGATGTAGCCTACTGTATGAGAACACAGTTCACTTACCATAACATCTACAAGTCACAAAACAATTAAAGAACAGGCTAGCTACTGCTGTGCTGCTAGTTAACAGAGCACATGTTTTACCAAAGCATAAAAACGTTTCTAATATGACATTCCTTACAAATGCAAGTGATTGAAAATTATTTACACATTACTTACAGGCACATGGTCTCCAAGGCAGAAGCGGATCAGAAATACATTAAGCAACATGAATCCAGCACTGTCTTTCTTGCCTGTCTGTGTTCAACTGAAGAGTGTGCTTCACTGAATTATTAACTCTGACCAGTAGAGGGCAGCACCCAGCATGAACCCCTGTAATTTAACTTTTTAAGCTCAGTGTTTAACTTATTCAACTATTAACTTAACTTTAAAGACAGCACAAGATGTGTAAAACTATTTTTGGTTCATTTTGAGACTATGGCAGTGCAAATTAGACTATGGTGGGCCGCCATGGTCTCGTTAATTAATGGGAAACACTGCCTATAGTACAAGTCGCCCCAGAGCATCTTATAGAGACGCACCCAGAAGCATCTCTATGAGACACTGAAGGGTACCTTTCTATATCTATAATTTACAGGGGCTGTGCTTAATTTTGTCAGTAGAGTAGATGCTGGATAATCAGCTAGTACAAGAACAGACTCCAGCCAGTCAGCCACTACAAGAAGAGTTGATCCACATCCAGCCTCAGCCAATACGAGCACAGACCCAGTCCAGACGGCTTTAGTAGGTCACAAAGACCCAAGTGAAACACAGGCAGCCTGTACAAGCACAGCCAGAGATGTAAAGCCAGCATCAGATACAAGCAGCTCAGACCCTAATGAAACAGTTGCATCTCCACCATATGACCCAGCAGTTTAATGGTGTCTTTGTCCTGAACCCAAACTGGAACCTAGTTCCACAGGAGAGGATCGATCCTTCCCGCTTTCTTACAGTGCAGACTTTTTTTTTTCTGCTAGAAATTATGAGCAGCGGCTCTTGGATACTTTTAAATCACTGGGGCGGTGAGATAAACTAGGCTATTGCCATACTTTAAACACTCGTTATGTGTGAACTACTCAAGGACGCGTCAAAACGGCATTTCTGACACATCGCCGACATCTGCCAGATATCTAGCATGCCAAGTTTCTGGAAGAGTCTGGCGACACGACATCCACATCCGCCGAATGAGAGCAGGCAGCTGGCAGAGCAGGCAGCTACTTTTTACTTTTTACTCCCCTCCAGCTCTCTCAGTAGCACAGACAATCCCTGCTACCTGCGTGTGCTAATCCATTCTTTCATCCATATTTTTTGTCTTTATAACTGGTATCTTTACAATAACAAACAACAGCTGTTTCGTGTGTAGGTTTGCGTCATTTCACGTTTCACATTTCACGTGTGTTTTCTTGATAAAATGTGATTTGGAGAGTCGCTGTCAGCTCATGTAGTGTGTGACCCCCTGTCACTGATCAATCACATAGTGTGAATGCCACAACGACGTCAGACTCCCGTCACAAGACGGCAAGTTGTGTAGTCTGAAAAGTACAGCCATCAGCCGACGCTGAAAGTCGTGTAGTCTGCATGAGCCTTTAGTTAATGTCTTTGTATTTTCTCCTTGTTCTGTGTCTGTTTTTATTTTGGTTTTGTCTGCTCTGTGCTCTGTTTAATCCTTGTATGTCCAAATATGAAATCCTTAGTTGGGAAAATCTTTAAAAATACCGTGATATCTGTCTGGTGTTTAAGATTCTAAATGGAAAAGCTCCTCCACCACTTGATACTTTTATTAAGCAGAATAATTACACCAACAGAATTACAAGAAAAGTCTCAAGGCCTGGCTTTTGAAAAGTCAAACATGTGAACATTTCTAAACTAAATATTAAATTGCACTTTTTATTACTATTTACTATTTAACCTGCTGCTAACATGTCTCATGCCCTCTGCCCATTGCCAGGGGGCCAGTTTTGCATGGCTTAGTAAGACCAACATAATGATTGATGTATTTTACTTATGTGTACTGTTTGTTGTTGTCCTACATGTTTGCATGTAACAAAAGTAGGTTGTGTGTTGTTGCTTTGTGTTATTTGCATTGCTAGCTGTGTCTAAATTGTGTCCGTAAATGCTGTTACTGTCCTGATGTTTTACTGTTTCAGGATGTTTTTATAGTGTTTCGATGTACTTGCTCTGTACATTTTATCATTTTTTTAAGGTTTCAAAACATCTTGCCGAAGAACTATTGAAAATTAGCCAGTAGGCTAACACTGGCACATTTACAGTAATGTTGATTAAAGTGTGCTGTCCTTATAAATGAATAAATAGAAATACTTGCCATACTTTAAACACTTTTATGATCTTAGTGCTACGCGAGGGCAGCCTATCAATAGCACTAGCCTGTACTGCAGTGACTGGAGTTATAGCTAATGCTAATTAGCAACAAGATGCCCCCCTTCTCCACGGACGACTTCTACAAACTTCTACAGAAAATTGCAGTGCTGGAAAAAGATGCACAGGTTAAAAGTGAATGTGGAAGTAAATAGACTTTGTGGGAATGACACTACTTTACCGTGGACCCAAAAGAGCATGCTAACACACGGCTAATTAGCACCAACAAGACTACCAACAAGCAGGAGGCCTGTGTTCTGGGTAATAAATCTGAAAGTGGGAGTCCTCCCTGGAATGCTCTTGGTGTAAAGCCTAAGAGTAAATCATTCAGTGTGCTGAAATGGGAGGACAGATAACAGGCAGAACCCAGCGCCCTGAGATTTGTGATGCGACTGGCTGGCCTGCATTATCATCCAAGAACCCCTGTTCTTAGTAGGACACAGCCGTGGACAGCTGCGAAAAGGAGAGTTAGCAACAAACCTCCCCAACAACCAAGCATGCTACAGCAGAACAGATTTTCACCACTATTGCAGGACCCTGGATCTCCGTCTGATGACCTGGATAACCTCCTGTCCTCACACAGAAGGGTAAGGACTGAGAGTAAATCAGAAAGTAAAAGGCTGCAGGGAAAGCTAACGACTGGGCGTCAAACTTTGATTGTGGTTGACTCTGCTGTAAACGATGTAAGAAGCATGTGCAGTAAGAACACCAAAATACCAAAATACTCTGCTTTCCGAAGGATACGGTGTCTGACTTGGCAGAAAGAATCCTGCGTATCGTGGCTGAACATCCTACTGTGAAAAACATCATAATGATGTTGTGAAGCAACTGTCTGAAGTGTTTAAAGAGGACTTTAATAATCTGTTGAACACGGTCAGGTCTTTCAATGCTGAGGTGTTTATCAGTGGCCCAATACCGCCAATCCGAAGAGGAGCTGAGATATTCAGCAGATTGATGGCTTTGAACACGTGGCTCTCAACGGCATGTACTGTCCATTCAGTGCATTTCATCAAAAACTTTTACTTTCTGTGGGACCGCAGACATCTTTTTAAGGCAGACGGACTTCGCCTTAACAAGTCAGGATTGTTTAGCTCCAACCTGTTTTACTTTCTGCGTCACTCATCTGTTCCCTCTGCCAAGGACAAGAGACAAGAGGAATCTAAATTCAATTCAATTCAATTCAATTTTATTTATATAGTGCCAAATCACAACAACAGTTATCTCACAGCGCTTTTCATAAAAGAGCAGGTCTAGACCATACTCTGTGATGTTATTTACAGAAGCCCAACAGTTCCCACCAAGAGCAAGCACTAGGCGACAGAGGCAAGGAAAAACTTCCTTTTAAGAGGCAGAAACCTCGAGCAGAACCATGGCCCAGGGTGGGCGGCCATCTGCCTCGACCGGTTGGGGTGAAGGAGAGAAGGGAGAGAGAGAGAGAGAGAGAGAGAGAGAGAGAGAGAGAGAGGGAGAGAGAGAGAGAGAGAGAGACTACACAATATACACACAGAGGTACAGACAGTGAAGGTAATGTTGCTATAGACTAAATGAAAAATGGTACAGATATTTATAATAGTGTTAATGGTGACCATCGTAATGTTAATGATTATAATAACAATAAGACTAGCAACAATAGTCATTGCAGTAGAGGGTGTCGAGCAGGAACACGGGGGCAGCAGGTGACCCGCAGCCACAGATCCAGGCTCCACAGCTCCAGAGCCAGAAAACCTGCAGGAAGTGATAGGAGAGAGGAGAGAGACGAGAAAGCACAAGACTACCAGAAAGGGGAGAAGTTGTGTTAGTAACATGCAATAATGGGATGAGGTTGCATACAGAGGGAGGGAAAGTAGAGGAGAGAGGAGCTCAGTGCATCATGGGAAATCCCCCGGCAGTCTAGGCCTAT
>NC_060166.1:4376219-4381548 GCF_021292245.1 Micropterus dolomieu | reverse complement strand
GCAAATTCAGATAAGAATTCAGAGTACGGACCAGGTGCTCGGTACACTATAACAAAAAGAATTGGTTGCAGTGATTTCCAACTTGGGTGCGAAAGACTAAGAACAAGACTTTCAAATGAGTTATAGTTTAGTTTAGGTTTAGAGCTGATTTAGTAGGCTAGAGTCGAAGATAGCTGCAACTCCACCTCCTCGGCCTGTGCCTCGAGGAATGTGAGTATTAATATGACTGGGAGGGGTGGATTCATTTAGGCTAACATATTCTCCATCACCCAGCCAGGTTTCAGTAAGACCAAATAAATCAATATCATAATCTGATATTAGTTCATTTACTAGTACACCTTTAGAAGAGAGAGATCTGATGTTTAAGAGTCCACATTTAACTCTCCTATTCGTTTGCACTATTGCTCTTGTGGTTTTAATTTTTATGAGGTTTTTATGCACAGCTCCTCTTCTGTTTACCTTTTTAAATAATTTCGATGGTCGGGGGACAGACACCAATTTTCACTAAGTAACTCCTGAAATGGAGGAGCAGAGAAGTGTGTTAGACTGCGACTCTGCGTAGGGTTTTGGGTGGGTAACTGCTGAAAAAGAAGGGCAGAGAAGTGTGTTAAACTGCGACTCTGCCTCCTGGTCTCAACTCTGGGTTGTCATGGATTTGGTCCACAAATAAACTTGGCCAGATTTCTAGAAATGAGAGCTGCTCCTTCCCAAGTGGGATGGATGCCGTCTCTCCGGATCAGACCAGGTCTTCCCCAGAAAGTCTTTTTTTATAATTTCATGGTGGCAACACAGGGAAGTTCAGAGGTTCATCAGATCAATACATATCATTCTCTGTGGACTATAATGTACCAAATATAATGAGAATCTAGCCAGTACTTGTCTTGCTCTGAACTTTGGCAGATGACTGACATCTCCATCTTTTCAGCCCTGCCACAAGTGGGAACACAAATAGGACTTAATGAACATGACAACCAAGTGACTTTATTTTTTGCTGGGCATAATTTTGGTTTTAAGATATAGCTCGCAGTGTAAACAGATTAAAATTGTGTTTGTATTTTTTACATTTATAACCTAGAAAAATGTCAATGTTCTTGAGAGAAAAAGCAAATCCCAGATATAGTTATTAAAATACAGTAGAAATGTTTATACTCACTGTGTGGACTTGTGAACTAATTAACCAATATAGTATTACAGACTGGACATTAGTGAGACCAATGGTGTGTCACACACTTTACACAGTTTCAAATACTGTTCAATGACTCAATGTAAATATGCAATAAGAAAAGCTGCAACATCACAGAGCAGCCAAAAAAAGCTCAGTGCTTTGACAGAGTAACAAGCACATTACAGACGGAAAGCTACACAACGGCAACATCATTGCATTTAAAACATGTTTGCTAAAAAAAAGGCAATTCTGGTTTCTAAACAAGAAGACAAAACACAACACGCAGAAACCTTGAAGGAGAGCCACCCCAGCCCCCGCCAGAAGAGACCTCTGATCATGGGAGACATCTGAGCCAAGAGGAAGAGCCTCCACCTCCCTCACTGAAAACCATCAGTGAGGATTCACCATCTCTACCCCCCAATCCCCATCCAGGTCACCCTTATATCCAGACACCCTTTCTCCCCTCTCCCCCCTGTTGGACTTCACTGATCACATGGAAGACCTGGTTAGAGCTTGGACTAAATTTACTCCCCGCACCTTACCTCGCTCTACTCCCATTTTCTCTGCCCTAAACCCCCCCTCACTGTCCACCTCCACCACTGGTTCTAAGTCCTCCAGGTTTGACACATGTGTCACAAATACAGCACACAACCCGCCCTCCCACTCCGCAATGGCGAAAAAGCCCAGTAAGCTCTGTCTTTGTGCTGGGTCCGGGCTACAAGGAAAATAGCACTCATGACTCTTCCCAGGACAAGCCGGGGCCCAATGTGCTGGTAGTCTTCTCCATCCCTGTCTTGACAGGTAGCAGAAAAAGCATGGTGAATGTGTTAAGAAACAGGAAGCACTCAACATATCCTGCAAATTTAGTATTAATCCCTCATCAGCCTGTTGAAAAAAGTGGAATAATGTTTTTAACACACTAAAATTAGCTTTGTTAAACGTTAGGTCTTTGGCAGGAAAACATTTTTAATCAATGATTTTATAATCACCCACAATCTTAATTTCATGTTTTTAACTGAAACTTGGTTGGACCAAGATAACAGTGCAGCTGTCCTTATCGAGTCTACCCCTCCCAACTTCAGTTTCATGAGTGAAGCTAGATTGCATAAGAGAAGAGGTGGAGTTGCCATTTTGTTTAATGACTCCCTCCAATGCAAAAAGATTTTGCTTCTTTTGAATATGTGGCTCTTCAGCTGAATTCCTCTTCTCAAGCTATTTTTCTAAATATCTACAGGCCCCCCTGTGCAAACTTTTTTGATGACTTTGGTGAACTGCTGTCTATAATCTGTGTTGACTTTGACTGTGTGGTTATTGTTGGTGATTTTCATCAACATCCATGTTGACAACCCCCTGGACAGAGGGACTAAAGAACTTGATAATTGTGGACTGAACCAACATGTGACGGAGCCCACACACAATAAGGGCCACACTTTGGACTTAGTCATCTCCAAGGGTCATAGGGGTACAATCAACAACATTGTTCTATATGAATTTCAAGCAACATATGACATAAATCACCCAAACATGAGAAGCAGCATCAAATCTACAGTCTTTTTTAAAGCCGCTATGTGTTGATTTTTTTCGGCAATTATAGAATATTTCAAGTCATTCTGATGGCATATGTTTCTGGAGTTGTGAAAATATGTGTCCTGTCTTTGTTGACACTATAACAAGGATCACCAAAGTCAAAGGTATTAAATCATTCAAATCACTCTTAAAAATCATTTCTATACCAGAACAAAGACATGAAATGAACATGAAGTCGGGCAACAAAAGAACAAAATACGAATCTTCCACCGTTATTTATCTTCTTTCACCATTGCAGAAAGTAACTTTAACTGCTACCCACTCCCACTGACCCTGCAGCACTCACATGGTGCACTGGGGCGGCACAGCTGAGACATGCTTGTTTACCTGTATGATAACTCTGCGTCGGACCACCCTGGTGGTTGGCACCTCCTCCTCTGAGCTATCAGAGGACAGCAACCCTAGCTCCTCAGCTATCTCCTGGGAGACAGAACACAACCAGCATGGGTCAATATATGACTATAGCACACTCCTGCAGGCAGCAGCTATTCCTTCTTTTCTCTTTATCTCACTTATGTGTTCGCTTGTCAAAGAGTTCAGGCACAGTTATGCAAACAATTTCAACTGAAACAAACGTGCAAGGATGGGTACCAGTGTGCGAAATATGGGAAGTCTCAGACACCTCGATTAGGTTGTGGTGACTGATGTTGCTCTCTCTGATCATTCCTATGTTTTCTTTGAGAGTGCTATCTGCATGCACACAAATGTACAAACAGAGGTAATCACAAAACGGCATGTCACTAGTGAAAAATTTATTGAGGCTTTCTCCTCGACACGTGCCCTCTCATGGGTCTCAGTCAATGAGCTTGTAGATAATTTCAGTTCTAAAATTACAAATGTTATTGATGCCATTGCACCAGCCAAGGTGAAGGTGATCTCTGGTAAGAGAAGATCTCCATGGAGGTTAGAACTCAAAAAAGAGAGTGTCGAAAAAGCTGAACACGGGTGGCGGAAAACAAATCTCCAGGTTCATTCACTTTCACTTTGCATTTATAATTTAGAACTGAGAAATGCTAGGCAGTCCTTCTTCTCTGACATCATCACCAAAAACACTAATAATGCACGTGCCCTGTTTACTACTGTCGACCGGCTAACCAACCCTCCTGTGTCTGTAGCCTCTGACCTTCTGTCCACCAGGGCCTGCAATGAATTTGCCTCCTTCTTCACAGACAAAATTCAAACAATTAGACAAGCAATCAGTGCCTCCATGTCAGGATTTGTCTTGTCCCTGTGTCCACTTAAAAACAATTCATATAGCATGATACAATTTGATTCTATTAACCATAAACACCTGGAGGACATAAAACAGCATCTGAAATCCTCCTCATGCTGCCTTGATATTCTGCCAACAGGTTTTTTCAAATATGTTTCTAAATGCATGGCCTCAGATTTACTACAAATTGTCAACATGTCTCTCCTCTCAGGTTTTTTCCCACAGGCCCTGAAAACTGCAGTCATTAAGCCACTCTTAAAAAAGAGCAATCGCGACAGGTCACTAATGAGCAATTATAGGCCCATATCAAATCTCCCATTTTTAAGTAAAATCATTGAAAAAGCTGTTTTTCAACAGCTTAGTGCTTTATTGGCACTAAATAACTGTGATCTCAGTGCTGCATTCGACACGGTCGACCACAACATATTACTAGACAGACTTGAAAACTGGGTTGGACTTTCTGGCACAGTACTAAACTGGTTTGAATCCTACTTAAAGGACAGGGACTACTTTGTGTCTATAGGTAATCACACATCTGAGCTCACAAAAATGACATGTGGAGTTCCCCAAGGTTCCATTCTGGGGCCTATTTTGTTTAAGATTTACATGCTTCCACTGGCTCAGATTATGAAAAACAACAAAATATGTTACCATTATAATGCAGATGACACACAGATTTACATAACCATTTCACCAGGGGACTATGATCTCATACAAGCGCTGAGTAACTGTATTGAACAGGTCGACGGTTGGATGTGCCAGAAATTTCTTCAATTAAACAAAGATAAAACTGAAGTTATTGTTTTTGAAGCCAAGGAAGAACGATTGAAAGTCAGTGCTCAGCTTCAATCTCTAATGTTAAGAACCACAGACCAAGCCAGAAATCATGGCGTAGTAATAGACTTAGACCTGAATTTGAGGAGCCACATTAAGACAATTACAAAGTCAGCCTACTATCACCTGAAGAATACTGTATATCAAGGATTAAAGGACTTATGACTCATCAAGACCTGGAAAAACTTATCCATGCATTTATCTTCAGTTGACTCGACTACTGTAACTGTGTCCTTACAGGGCTCCCTAATAAATCCATCAGACAGCTGCAGCTGATTCAGAATGCTGCTCGAGTCCTCACTAAGACCAAAAAAGTGGATCACATCACTCCAGTTCTGAGGTCTTTACATTGGCTTCCTGTATGTCAAAGAATTGATTTCAAAATCCTGCTGTTAGTTTATAAAGCACTAAATGGTTTAGGGCCAAAATACCTTTCTGATCTTCTGCTTCGTTATGAACCATCCAGACCTCTCAGGTCATCTGGGACAGGTCTGCTTTCTGTTCTCAAAACTAAACAAGGAGAAGCAGCG
>NC_060166.1:4348960-4376119 GCF_021292245.1 Micropterus dolomieu | reverse complement strand
GTCATGAGAACACTGCACCACAGAGCAGAAAACATACCAACAAGCGCCCAAGCCAGAGAGAAGGAACAGAACCACCTGAAGGGGGCACTTACAGCCTGTGGATACCCTAAATGGACCTTTGTGAAAACAGCCACAAGATCCAAGAAGAACAAAACTACAGGGGAGGAGGAAAAGAAGGTCAAACGCAACAACATTGTGATTCCATATGTGTCTGGAGTATCAGAGTAACTCAGGAGGATTTTCAACGTGTTTTTTAAACCCAAGAACACACTAAGACAGATGCTGGTACACCCCAAAGACCGCACACCCAAACACAAGAAAAGCAATCTAGTGTATGCGGTCCAATGCAGTGAGGAATGCACAGACCTGTATATTGGCGAGACTAAACAACCACTACACAAACGCATGGCTCAACACAGAAGGGCCAACTCCTCAGGTCAAGACTCTGCAGTCTGCTTACATCTGAAGGACAGAGGACACTCGTTTGAGGACCACCAGGTGCACATTTTAGACAGAGAAGATGGATGGTTTGAAAGAGGTGTCAAGGAAGCATCTACACCAGGGTCGAGAAGCCGTCATTGAACAGAGGAGGGGGTCTACGCCACCACTTATCCCCCACCTACAATGCTGTCCTTTCATCACTTCCCAGGAAACTCAACAAACATAACCTATTGGCCTCAGGTGAAGATACCAACGATGGTCGTTCAGTCTTACCATAACGACTGTTGTTACAACAGCCAGGAACACTAACGAACCAGCGGTATCGACGATCCTGACAAACGACCCCACTGAGGTTAAATAGCTGAGTTTCCCTGCCAGTCAGTCAGAACTGAAGAAGTCCAGTTGCCCTTGACTTTAACCTTCGTTGGATAACTGTGACCTGGATGACTGAGAATGTTCACAGACACCTTCCACCACAAATCTTACGTTCAAACTAGTGGTCAATTTAATTAAATTGAGTTCAATCTGATTTATATAGTGCCATTTCACAACAGAAGTTCAATGCACTTTTTATTTACAGCAGGTCTAGAGTGTACTCTTTGTAATATTATTGATATTGATACCCGGTCTTTGTGCATGGTGTATGTACTAGTAAGTTAATTAGTTGTAAGTTGATTAAGCTCAATTTTATTTAGCAAAATAAACCATGTAAGCACAATATAAACTGGCATCCTTTCAACTGAAATTATTTTAACTCAGGGCCCCTCTACAAGAAGGTTCCTCAAGATTATGTAATAATACAGGTGCTATTTTAATGCCCTCGTCATTTCCAGTTACAAGGTGCTTTGATGGTGCATATATAAGTGCACAAATCTGTAATTAATAAAATACCAGTGAACAACAACATTGCCATTGCCAAAAGCAACAAGTCTTTGTGTCCCTTAGGGTCTAAGGGCCCATAATTTCCTGCTTTGCTCTAGTCCTGTTAGTAATCTAGCCCAGCTGATGTGGTGTACGACTTTAACAACTAGTCTTTTTTTGTATACTTACCATTTTGTGTGTTCTCATTACAAACATTATAAAATACTTGCCACTTCTACTAAAAAAGGCCAGCATGCACACTTTGTACAACACTGGAAAATAGTTTCTGTTGTGTATGTTGTGTGCTGGCCTGCTAACATGGCTCCAAGTTAATTAAAATTATTAAGTTACATTTGATCCAATCCTGTTTTCCAACTCACATGAAATCATCACGTTTGTCTGTCTTTAGGCAGTCTGTTGCGAGTGTGTGGTTTGTGTTTAGTGTGCTTGTCACTTGTGGCATGTTGTGACGTTAGCTGGTGAGCTGTAGTGCAGTGTTTGCCAGCACTTATCTGGCTGAGGTCCCACGTTTCTGCTTCTGCTGGTCTTTGAGCTTTTTCTTCTCTTATCTCACTGTTTTATCAAGTTTTTTTAAAAATCATGCACTATGTGGTCGAAAGTATGCAGACATCTATATCCACACATGGATATTAATGTTTAGTGTGTAATTTTGGTCGGGGTCTGTTTTTCCTGGTTTGGGCAAGACCCCCTTCTCATTATGCTGCAGCATACAATAGTATTAGAACTATTCAAACAGTTTGTGTTTGGCCCTTTCCTGGCTCAACATGGCAATGTGCCCATGCACAAAGCCAGGTACATAAAGAAATGTTTTTTTAAGTTTGCTTCAGAAGAACTTGTCTGGCCTTCACAGCCCTGACCTCAGTCCCATCCAGCACCTTAAGGATGAACTGGCCGACCTCACTAACCCCTAATGCCCATCGGAAGTGACTGCATCGTTTTCTGGCTGACAGAAATGATGCGCTGCCAGAGCATCCGGTGTGCAGATGTCTAGTGAATGCATGACAGAATCTCGCTTGCGGTTTTTCTGTTCTTCTTTACATAGCTGTCTAATTTAGCCAGAGAAGCTTACATCTCTGAAGTGTCCACTTCTCTTATGTATATAAAAGCCAAATTTACCGAAAATTTGGAGCAACTCTTTCAGTATCCCACAATTTCATTTCAATTCTTGGGGTCATGATTCAATTTAAAGCTGGCAGCTGAACTCATTTATTTTATTTGCCAGTGTAGTTTTTTACTTGTGCTAATTTTGGAAAGCTATCGTTAGCAGTGACTGACTAGCCAGTAGGAACACTGCTTGCTGCAACTGGCTTACAGAAGCCTGAACCGATGCCTGGAAGTCAATATTGAAAGCAGTAAGAAGAAAAGTGGAACTATACTTAGATTTAAAACGTTTTAAAAGGTCAATTTTTGGAAGTGGTAATGTTTTCAGAAGGTTAAAAGAATTGTGACTCCTACATGAATACATTTTCCCCATCCCTACACTTTTGTTAAGTGAATATTTATTAATGCATTTCATTTGTTATTAACTTGGCCTTTACATACAGCAAAGCTACTTGTTTGTTTCCATGAACCAGGAGAAAAAATGTCCTGGTTTTCCTTCTGCTAATTAAGCAATAGCTCACTACAGGCTGTGGTAAATGCTTATTATACCACAGTTAAGGGGCGTTGTGTGCCCTGACGCGTTGTTTGGGCCAACCTTTTATAAAATGGTTACAAAGTATGACAAAAAGAAAGTAATAGACACACTACAATTTGAATTTCTTGTATTTCATGAATATACATTTTTTTATGAATACAAAAAATAGTCCCACCTGGCTGCCTGCACATAGTGCATGGGAGTTGCTATGCAACACACATGAGTTTGTCGACCTCCTCTTTAGTTAGCTCTGCGTGTCATTTCACAGGTGTCTTTTTTCCGGAGATAACTGCTCAAGACACTCCTCCATGGTAAGGCCTCCCAGGAGGTCAAAGTTTACATTTGGAGTGTCCATTTCTGTCTTGGCCTCCCTCCACTGGCTACCTGTCCATTATAGGATAGATTTTAAGATTTTATTGCTTGTTTATAGGCCCTAAATGGTCTGGCGCCACATTATGTGGCTGATCTCTTTTACGCCACCATTCTCCAGTTGACATCGACCCTGTTCAGCACTTTGGTTAACTGTTGTCGTTTTTAAATGTGCTATAGAAATACATTTTACATTGATATTGACATTTCCATTACGTTTGAAGTTCCTAGCAAGCCAGTTTGCCAACTTTTCTGTCTAATGTTAATGTTATTGTTTATTTCGTTGTGTCGCAAATCCCACACTTTACCGTAATATTTTGGTGATATTTGGTCATATAACTTGTTTCACAATTCCTCAGACCTTTCCCTCTTTGGCTGTTTCTCAGTAGGGGTGGGAATCACCAGAGGCCCCACGATACGATATTATCACACTGTAACATAACATTTATGTTGCGATTCGATTTTATTGCGATTTTAAATATATTGAGATATATTGCAATTTATTACCTTTTTCCAACTTCCAATTAGGTCCCTAAAGTCAAACTTTGTCAACATCTGTTCATCTAAAAAGATACATTTCTCTGTTTGTTCATATCACTTTTTCAGTACTCTATATGGTCCTGTTAAGTTTTCTAGTGGACTAAAAAAGCAATAGATTTTATTACTGGTCGAGGCAGATGGCCGCCCACCCTGAGCCATGGTTCTGCTCGAGGTTTCTGCCTCTTAAAAGGAAGTTTTTCCTTGCCTCTGTCGCCTAGTGCTTGCTCTTGGTGGGAACTGTTGGGCTTCTGTAAATAGCATCATAGAGTACAGTCTAGACCTGCTCTCTTATGAAAAGCGCTGTGAGATAACTGTTGTTGTGATTTGGTGCTATATAAATAAAATTGAATTGAATTGAATTATTCCTGTACCAAAAAATTAAACTCCCATCTGCAATTGCTATAATAAAATATCCATACTTGGCATCCGTGTATCGATACAGTATTGCCATGGCATATATAACGATATTATGCTGTGTCGATTTCTCAGCCATATTCTCAGCTATAGAGTCCCATAAGAAGTCCAGCAGATTTGAATGTACCGCTGCTTGTTTACGTTCTCTCTCCCACTGCTTCGAGCGCACCACCGCCACCTGCTGCTCGCTCCGAGCAGCTTTG
This sequence comes from Micropterus dolomieu, assembly GCF_021292245.1. Taxonomy (NCBI): domain Eukaryota; kingdom Metazoa; phylum Chordata; class Actinopteri; order Centrarchiformes; family Centrarchidae; genus Micropterus; species Micropterus dolomieu. Next base: position 4,371,634 of record NC_060166.1, on the reverse strand, counting down.
TTTGTGATCAATTTATAGACCCAAGGCTGTGTAGGGAAACCAAATTGTTTTTCAGAGCACACAAAAAAACGAGAGCTTGCGACCCATGAGAACATATTAGCTGAATTTAACAAAAAGTGTATTGGATAAGAATCGCAAAGTATCCCTTTAACTGGTTAAGTGCAGTACTTAACCAAACTTTAAATTGACTCTATTACCACACATAAAACATGGATTACTAACAATCACATTTAACAAAAGTATAAATTTTGGCTTAACAATAACTGTCAAGGTTAGTATTTTTGCAGTCACCATTATTAGCTTAAGCCTATGCCATTTTACACAGCATAAATTAGCCAAGCAGCTAGCGGACTTTTCCTCTCTTCATAGCTTAACAAATGAATAGCTTATTATTCATAGTATTTCTTACTCCCCGCTGGTTAAGTCACTGCATCACCACGGCTGAATTTCCAGCCTGAATGTAGGTTTTGTTGAAACAGAGCAGCTGATAGTGGTAATAACTTGCTCCTTGTCCTGCACTCCAGATTTAGCTGCGGCTAGCTGACCATGTGGTTCTTACAAACAACGGCTCATTTGCCACAGTTCTCTGTCCCTGTATGTCAGAGGGTCCGTGCAAAAAAAGAAGGAAGACATGGCTGGTATTGTGATCAATTAGAGTTGCTAAACACCTCAGTTCACTGAAAGAAGCCTTCTTTTGTGACTGTGTGAGGAGCAAGTTTGTAGAGTTGACCTCTGTCATCTGACTGGTCGACCAATAGGCGAGAAGTTGACCCTTGAGACACAGCCCCCCTCGTTTGCATAAAGAGGCAGAAATGCATAGAGAAATGTACAAAAGTGAGACAGCAATAAATGCAAAGGAAGAATAAAACAGACAAAAATATTAAAACACACACATAAATAAATACATTTAAAAAAGAAGTAATGAATAAATAGAGTTGAAAATTATTATTATTATTATAATTATATAATACAATACTGATGAAAAAAACATATGCTTAAAGACACTCTGGCGTGCCTCCAGTCAACATAGAAATGCGATGGAGACGTGACCTTCCATCTATCTATTACACATGGGTAAAATGTTTGACTGCCCACATACTTTTTGCCTTTTGGTGTTATTCCCAAATTGTTGAATTTGAACCAATTGATAGTATGTTCATCTCTTCCAGTTCATCCTGCCCCACACTCGAGGGAGCTCCCATGGCCAGACCCGCATCATCCGCAAAGCCTACGAGCAGGACTTTTACACCCACATGATGGAGGAGTGCTACAAGCTATGGGCTAATCTGGAGAGGGAGGCGGGTGTCAAACTTTACAGGTAAGCAGTCAGCAGAAACACAGAGAGAGTAAACCATTAAATGGAACATAACAAAAGCTTTGCAAAAACAGAGATTTGTCACATTCAAGGTGCTAGGCACCAAGAGCAGCAACTCAATCTACGGGAGCCACAAATGCATGACTTTCTCATTACCTCCGGCATCATTGAATCACCCTTTGACAGCTCGCATGCCTTTGAATGTGGAACAGGGGCTTTTCATCTTGCACACCCTTTTACTTTCACTTGCACAGTTGGAAGGAATTTGTGTGTTTATAAATATGACAGTGGCATCAAACTGTGAGCAACCTTCTAGCAGCACTTTAGGTTTCCTGCTTGAATTACCTCTGAGCACCCTGTTTGTTGTCAGTACCAGATATCTGAATAACAAATTTCTTTATTATTCATGTATCATGGTAATTGCTCATGCTACTAAGCCACACCCACATTATGTTCCCAGAACACAGTGCACCTCCCCGTCCCCTGTGCAGCCGTCCACAGCTCGTAACTGATGGGTCCACATCTGAAGGCCACCTATGCCCTTGGGCTGGCAAAAAATGTCTGCAATGAGAAATGATCAAGGCAGGACTGGTGTGAGCATTGCCTCCCACTTCTGCTGCTGCCTCTGGTACAGATGGAGCCATCGAAAAAGGGCTGTTGGAAAGCTAAAATCTACCCACCAACCTTTTTAGTTTCTGCACCTACATGACAACATGTGTGCACATCCACCAGCTGAACTAGCGCTACCAATCACCCAGTTTGACAGGTTGGACTAGATGAAGTATCATATTTACGATCCAACATACACTTGCGTGGCTTTTCCCACCGTCACACACTCGTAAACACACAGGCACACAGGGAGACATGGTCATAAAATGTTCTGATGAATGGCTGACGCCTTTAGCTGGGGATGTCTGTGCCTTATGGCTGCTGACAGATTTCAGTGCAGCCTTTAGAAAACACTGCTGGCAAAGGGCAAGTCAGCCATCTATCAGGCGGATTACTGAATTAGACCCTGTGTTTCACATGCTCTCACTCTGGGACTCAATACCTTCACACTGGAGCTACGTGATCTGCTATATTTCTGCCCACCAGTCATGTGATGTCCAGTCAAGCACAGTGCACAGTGTTCGTGGGGGCCAGGCCTCAATGATGACTGCACAAAAAAAATTATTAACTGCTGTAAGTGCAGATGTTGGTTTCGATCGTTTGAGAGGCAACATCATTAACAAGCCGGCATGTGGCTCACCTGTTGCTGTAAAAAACTTATCGCGAGAAAATGACGATTGTTTTTTCTGTTTTTCGGCGACTCTGTAAAACATACATGCATACCTTCATGTGAGAGAGAGACAGAAAGAGGCAGAGCAAGTCGGTGTGTTTGCAGTGAGAGGTGTATGTATGTATGTATGGGGGGAGAAGAGAAGACCAAGGCAGATGAAAGCAGGTAGATTATAGTAGGTAGATATAATAAGCACAATGCCGTTTCAACATTGTGATGTCTGTCAGCCAGTGGTGATGTACTATGACATCGTCTATCAGCCCAACCCAATGATGGACATACCCACAACACTGTAAAAAAAAAAAGTAAGTAAAAGTAAAAATAAATAAATAATAAGAATTGGCCCTATCTTTTTAATAAATATCCTTGAATATACTAAAGACCTGTTTTACAGACATCTCTGTCATTATGCCCCACCACTAAGCCAAAGAGAAACTCTTGCTGAAGCACTTGCATCATTACATCAATCTTCACAGGTGTCTTCAAAGGGATGAACACTTCTGTGCCTCCTTTTCGCTTTCCTTAAAGTCTGGATAAGTGAATGTCTGTTTATAGCCATTAGCCTTGACTGAAGGGAGTGTTAAAGAGAAGCAGAGGTTTTGGATTCTGGTAGATGTAAGGTTCAGACCAGGTTGGATGAACTTGAATGGTCTGTATTACCCATCTTACATAACAACATTCATATCTGTTAATATTAAAATTACATTAAGCCTATAATCGTATGCATTTGTGGCCGCAAGCCACAGATCAAAGCATCAATCGTCATTCATCTAGCAAATGCCCAGCATGCAAAATAAATTAAATCATCAAAACAGGACAGTGTTTGTAGTAATGGTTGAACATTTCTATGTGCAGTGTGTTGTGCATGTCTGACATGGGGTTCTGGCCAATCCACAGCAATAATGTCTTCTAAAGTGTATAAGTCATTAAAACAGACTTGCTTCAATTTTTAAAAAATGCATGCTATTTTAGGTCAATATGCGACCACTTTACACACTTAAATAATCTGTTCTTTCTTCTCTATGGTCTTGATTGTTTTGATAGGATACGTAAGTAGTATACATAAAATCTAAATTCTTGGTTACATTGCAACATACAGTAGCTAATAAAGAAGCAAATCTATAGTTAAATAAAGTCTCTCTTAAACAGCAGTGAGTGGGTGCCCTGGCCTGAGATAGATGTTATTAGATTATTTTCTCTCCCATCCCAAAGAAGTACAGACCAGATGGGCTGCTACACATAAGTATAGTTTAGTGGCATAGGTTACAAGTTTCTGGGTTTGGCCTTGAAATAATTCATGTCTGTACTAACATTTGAAAGAAAACACTTACAACAAAACAACAGGAAAAAAGACAAAATTGCTCCCGGTTGACTAAATGTTATCTGTCCTCACTGACTTTCACTTTACTAAATTAGACAGAATTAGACCTATGAATTGAGATTTAGATTAAGACAGGAGATAAAAAAGAAATTAAAAACTGTGCAATATTACTAAAGTGACAGTAATATTACAGGAAACAGAATGGCTCTTCCATATTCCCGGAACCTTAAATGCTCCATAGTCTTTTCGACCACTCAAAGCGCTTTCACACTACATCTGCATTCACCATTCACACACATTCATACACTGGTGGAACAGCCAGGGGCAATTCGGTGTTCAGTGTCTTGCCCAAGGACACTTCGACATGTAGCCTGGAGGAGCTGGGGATTGAACCGCCGACCATCTGATTAACAGGCAACCCGCCACAGTCCCCACTGTGAATATTTGAGCAGCTGTCTCGAGGGAGAAAGCCACCTCACTGTCAATTGTCAAGGTCAGTTGTTTTTCAAGGGTGCATGGGAAGGGTGAGGGGGTTTGTGAAGCAAAACTTTTGTGTTGATGACCCTGAGCCCACTTCACCCACCCGCATGAAGGCAATATTAACCAACAATGATCAGATTACTTGAATTTTCAATGGCAAAAGCAGTTAATTGAAAGGGTAGGGAATGGAAACAACAGGGTCAAGATAAACAGTGTTGAGATCTGATAGGGAAGGTTTGGTTATTAGCAAAATAATATAGATTTAGAAGTATTAATAAAGTTATTAATATTGCTAAAATTATATTATAAAATTCTAAAGATCAATACATAGGGGGCACCTGGAATCAGGGACCAATAACCAAATGTGAAAACAATCTCAAAAAGAGGATTGTTTTACACTAATAATGTGGAAAGTGAAGGGTGAATCTGAGCACTGACCGTCACAAACAGCTGTCACTACAACACAATACACAAATAAGCACAGGTAACTGCTCTTTAAAAGGTACAAAAGGATTTATTTAACTTCAACAAAGATCAGTGATTGACAACTTCAGCCAATAAACCACTATCATCTCCTCTATGCACAATAAAAGCATACAACAATAAGCAAGAATGTGGATGTGTGCCCATCGGTGCGCCCATGGGAGTGTTGGTCTTAAAATGAGGAGTGGTCAGGTGCATTGTTGGCTCATATCTACCATAAAGCAAAAGAAAGCGATTGACCAACAAAATCCTTGTCTAAAGTCAATTGCACTTTATTTTCCTGCTATTTAAAGCGTGCATTATTCAGATTGTAAGATGCTCCCCATTAAGAGAGATACTGTGCGCATTTACCTTTGAGACAGCAGCGGAATTTCATCAAATATTTAAATATCCCGACATGGATCGGTGACGATGCACTGACAGCCGCCTCTCAAATCATTAAAGTAAACTCAATAAAGAAATCACGTGTTCATCATTTTTGGGTCATACTTGCTGCAGTCATACTCTTTGGGCTGCAAGTCTGCATGAGACTTTTTTATTTGTTTTTATTGCATTATGGTTTTTATGCACCATTAATCCACAATTTAAGTAAAAGTGCACCAGGTGCAGGCACACTTGGCTTGTAAAGGGAATGCGAGATAACACTGATTGGTTTGATTCATGTTACGCCCAGAACACACCTGAATAATTAAGAGACTAACTTCTTTGCACCAAGATTATATGCCATTTAACAAGCAAAAGTGGAGTTGGACACTAATGCACTTGTGCCATGCACTTTAGATCTTGCTATAGATCATTTAAATACAGTCCTTAATGACAACAGTCATAAATAATTATAAATACTCCATCATGTTCATCCTAGGTGTCATGTCAGTCTTATGCACACTACTTCACATAAAGTGTTACGAAAATAATCTTGTCACATGCATACAGAATTCTAAGCAGTGATGATTTTACTAATAATTTGGCTGTGCTTAAACTTACGCATCAGACCTATCTCATGTTGACTTTAAATTGTTCCTTTTACACTAGTACTAATAATGTTACAGTTGATTTGTAAAGTGTTATGTCTTGACCATTTCTTACCAAGTTGCAACCGTAATCTTCATGAATCTCCCTTTAGACAAACAGGACTCCTGGTGATGGGACCAGAGAACAGTCAGAGTTACCAGCTGTTGAAGAACACCCTGCAGAGGAACAAGGTTCCTATGGTGACCCTGACACGTGACAACTTCAGCCAGCACATCCCCCATGTCAACCTCGCTGAGGGAGATGAAGCTGTGGTGGACATAACTGCTGGAGTTTTGTATGCAGACCGTGCCCTCAAGACTGTACAGGTACAGCACAGAGACTGCTAATAGAGCATTAAGTATGTTAGCTTCAGGAACTAATGATGAGTCCAGGCCAGTCATGTTGTCCACTTATGATATGATGTGGACCGCTAAGGGCAGTGCAAATTGAGACAAATGTGAGTTTTAAGGGTTTCAAATTGAATAAAGAAACATGTTAGTTGCACATTTCTATCTACTATTGCATGGACAATCAGTACATCTGCATTTTGGGGTGAGTCAAATTCATGGGAATAATGCATAATCTGGAGCAATTTTGTGTTGAGTGTCTTGCCCAAGGCCACGTCAACATCTGTACAGGAAGAGCTGGGGATCGAACTGAAAGCCCTGTTATCAGTGTACCTGCTCTACCTCCTGAGCCCAAAACTCACCTCTGAACTGAACTATAGGAACGGTCCTATAATGAAAACCTCTGCCAGCACATGGATATAATGAAGTATTAAAGAAGCAAAAGGTTTTCAGATTTCATGTACAAGAACTAGATTAAGAATTTGGTTAAAAAATACCAAAAGGTGGATAGTTCCACATTTTCATGCCCATTGTTTTAATTTAATTATAGCTCACACCAGGAATATCTTTAGCAATAAATTCACATTACAGTGTCAGCAGTGTGAAAAAGCACTGGCAGAGACACAGACTCATCCACGGCTGCTAGGTCAAGAACAAAATGCTGCTTTGTTATTTGTTATATCAGTGAAGTGCCATTTACAATTGACTGGACAGATTGTTCACTCACTTTTTTGTGAAGCAGCTGACGATTTATAAATTAGTCATAGATGCCTAATACATCAGTAGATGTGTGCATTTTCATTCCATGGCTATCGGATAGCCTCTCGCCTTTAATATTATGTCTTAATATACTGTATGGTCTTGTTACGTTGTCACAGAGTAGCATGTCTTTTGTCTCTCTCTTTTTTTAAAAACTGACTGTATTCAGGGCCTGCTCAGGTGTGTTAGGGGCCCTAAACAGTTAGATTACCACAGCCCAACATTCTGGATCAAGTCACTACACTGACTACACTGTGTGAGGCACAGTAGTGCTGTAGCAAATGCTCAAGTCAGCAGCTCGCCATAACAATGTTCACATACTAATGTTAAGCTGGTATAATGTTAATGTGCAGTGTATCCATGTTCACCATGTAACTTTAGCATGTTAGCATGGTAACATGTACTAATAATCACTAAACATAAAGTACAACTTAGTTTGCTGCATATGTCATTAGTTATGCTTGTTTTAAGTTACAAACCAAAGTTCTGGACAAATAGAATTTTTGGCCTGATAATGGCGCCAGATTAAAACTCCTGAGATCACTAAAGTTATTACGACGTATCCTCTGGACACCATGGATATCTTTACCAAATTTCTTGTCATCCTTCCAGTAGTTATGGAGAAATTTCTCTACCACAACTGTCAACCCCATGGTGGTACTAGAGGAAAAGTCAGAGGATCACTAAAGTCATTGGGTTTCATCCTCTGGGGAAGATTAAAATCTGGACAAAATGTCTATGGCGCTCTGTCCAATAGTTGTTGGAATTTAAGTTAGAAAAAAGTTATGAACAGACCAAAATTGCTATCCCTATGTCCAGGCCACTACCATGGCTAAAACAGCTTTGCAATCTGTTTTGACAGAAGTATTATAGCAGTTATACAAATATGAGTGAGAAGTGGTGTTCTGTATCATTCCTTCCTGACTGCCCTTAGCAGCAAACAGGGTGGTTGTGTCTCCTCCAGCTCCCAGCAGGGTAAGATCATATATACTGTATATACAAAGTCACATGTGTGAAGAGTAGGCTACTCACAAGTCCCAGCTATAAATACCACGTGAAGCCTACAGTAGGTCTCATAGCTGCTGAGATATTGCTGGAGGTCTAATCACATTCTGTTGCCAGCCACAGTTCTGTCTTGGATTATCTGGCTAAACAGGTGTCTGGTGGCATTTTTGTATAATTTGTCTGCTAGAGATTCTAAATCAGCTGCGGTCTAGACACAGTTCTCATTCAGATTTCCTAGCCCGATTCCCAATATGAATTGAAATGGTGCTGGTCTTTTTGAAAAGCTCAACTTCAGGTTGAGGATGGCCATGAGTTAGGGATGATGTAATGTCAAGGGCTTACAAACAAGCATTAGCATACTTAATTTATATTTAACATAAGCACAATTAACTAGTTACCAGTAGGTTGTTAGTGCCATTCAACATTAGCAATGTCATGCACCGGGTCGCTCGTGCGTCTTCGCCGTCGGGGACTCCGCACACCGCTACCGGCAATATTTCTCTCCAACGTGTGCTCGCTGTGCAACAAACTGGACGAACTTCAGCTTCTGGTGGGGAAAAACAGAGACTTTTATTCATCTTCTGTTCTGTGCTTCACGGAGACTTGGCTGTGTTAACTGATTCCGAACTCCGCGCTGCAGCTGGCTGGCTTCCAACTGTACAGAGCGGACCGCGACACAGCTCCCCGGCAAAACAAAAGGTGAAGGTGTCTGTAAGTTTTTCAATGAAATTAATCAAATTTTCATTGCCTTATTGTTAATGGGCTCAAAACTCACTTAGAAATGAAGCACACGCCTGTTTTCTCTGTTGCTTGCATCAGCCACTATTCTGCTTTTAATATGAGGTCGCCGGGTCGGATTCAGCCCCAGCCCAACAACACGGCAGCTAACAACATGCAGTCCACTAACACCATAAAACAACCGACTCACAAAAAAACACAGGCTCCATGTAAGGATACAAAACAACAATAAAGTTTTGTGTGCTGAAGCCCATCAGACCAAACAGTTTCAGATGATGTCGAGTAAGAACAAAGTGAGCATTAGTAAAGCTGGAGAAACACAGAGAAAGTCTGTTAGCTCGCCGGCTAACGCCGAGCAGTTGCTTATGTTATCCTGTGCAAAGTTAAATCGCTTTCCATATTACTTGAACAACTAACGCGACCCATGTTACTATCCTGTGTACCACTGTTGATTTAGCCTGCAAGAAAGGATGTAACATTAACGGTAAAAAGTAAATGTGGAGCAACGTTAGCCTATAGTGATGCAGCCAGGAGCAGCCAGCTAACGCTACGTTTGCTCAGACCTGCCGCTGTTTGCTTCGTAACGTTCACTTTAGGTTTATTGTCATTTTACCAGGTAGACAGCTTCTCCACCTCTTAGTTGGTGTAACTAACGTGACCCACATAATATACAACACTGCAACAAAACTGTCACAACACAGAGGAAGAGCCATCCACTAACACTAGTAACAGTAAAGTTACTTACTGCGGTTATAAAGTGTGACACAATCTTATAATTTCCATTCCAGCTCACTAACCGTTTCATTATCATCCAACACATGTAGCTGTGCTGATATTGCTGAGCCTCCGGTGAAAGATACACAGATAGTAAAGACAAAGGAAACCTCAGCCAAGAACTCCCCAAATACAGACAGTTAATAAAGTGTCCAACGAGAGAGGGGAACACTTTGGATCACTGCTACACCACAGTTAGCAGTGCCTATCACGCAGTTACACGTGCTCCACTGGGACACTCCGAACACATCAGGGTCCATCTGATTCCTGCTTACAGGCAAAAACTAAAGCTCTGTAAACCTGTGGTGAGGACATCAAAGAAATGGACCAGTGAAGCTGTAGAGGACCTTCAGGCATGTTTGGACTGCACTGACTGGGATGTTTTCAGGACTGCTACCAACAATCTGGATGAGTTTACAGAGGCTGTGACATCCTACATCAGCTTCTGTGAGGACACCTGTATACCAACATGCACCAGGGTGAGTTATAACAATGACAAACCCTGGTTCACAGCTAAGCTCAGACAGCTGAGGTTGGAAAAGGAGGCGGCATTTAGGATTCAGGACCGAGTTGGGTGCAGGGCGTTAAAGTACAGTTTTAACAAGGAGGTGCGAGAAGTTAAATGACTACGCAGAGAGGCTAAAGAACCAGTTCTCTGCAAACGACGACACTTCTGTCTGGAGGGGGTTCATACAGATCAGTAACTACAAAGTCCCCCATTCCATCAACGACTCTCGCTTGGCAAATGAGCTGAACCAGTTCTACTGCCGCTTTGACAGTCAATCGTTCACCATGACTCTTCCGCTCAGTTTCAACCCCAGTCCACCATCTCCTCCCCCTACTCCTCAGAGTTGGCCAACTCCACCCCCTCCCCTCCTCTCCCCATCTCAGAGGGGGAAGTCAACAGACTATTCAGGAGGCAGAAACCCCACAAAGCAGCTGGGCCAGACTCTGTCTCCCCATCCACCCTGAAGCACTGTGCTGATCAGCTGTCTCAGGTGTTCACAGACATTTTTAACACCTCACTGGAGACATGCCATGTGCCAGCCTGCTTCAAAACCTCTTCCATCATCCCTGTCCCCAAAAAACCAAGAACCACAGGACTAAAAGACTACAGACCCATCGCCCTGACCTCTGTGGTCATGAAGTCCTTTGAACGCCTTGTGTTGTCCCACCTTAAATCCATCACAGACCCACTCCTGGACCCCCTGCAGTTTGCCTACAGAGCCAACAGGTCTGTAGATGATGCAGTTAACATGGCCCTTCACTACATCCTCCAGCACCTGGACTCCCCAGGAACCTACGTCAGGATACTGTTTGTGGATTTCAGCTCTGCTTTCAACACCATCATCCCGGCGCTGCTGCAGGACAAGCTCTCCCGGCTGAACGTGCCTGACTCCACCTGCAGGTGGATCACTGACTTCCTGACAGACAGGAAGCAGCATGTTAAGCTGGGAAAACATGTCTCTGATTCCAGGACCATCAGCACCGGATCCCCTCAAGGCTGCGTTCTTTCCCCACTTCTCTTCTCCCTGTACACCAACAGCCGTACCTCCAGTCATCAGTCCGTCAAGCTTCACCCTCATTGGGCTCATCTCTGGTGGGGATGATTCCGCCTACAGGTGGGAGATGGACCATCTGGTGACCTGGTGCAGTGAGAACAGTCTGGAGCTCAACACTTTAAAGACAGTGGAGATGGTGGTGGACTTCAGAAAGAGCCCAGCCCCAACCTCACCCATCATCCTGTGTGACTCCCCCATCACCACTGTGGACTCCTTCTGCTTCCTGGGCACCATCATCTCCCAGGACCTCAAGTGGGAGCTGAACATCACCTCCCTCACCAAGAAGGCCCAGCAGAGGATGTACTTCCTGCGGAAGCTGAAGAAGTTCAGCCTGCCAAAGACAATGATGGTGCACTTCTACTCCGCCATCATTGAGTCCATCCTCACCTCCTCCATCACCATCTGGTACGCTGCTGCCACTGCCAGGGACAAGGGCAGGCTGCAGCGCATCATTCGCTCTGCAGAGGAGGTGATTGGCTGCAATCTTCCATCACTTCTGGACCTGTACGCCTCCAGGACTCTGAGGAAAGCAGGAAAAATTGTAGCAGACCCCTCCCATCCCGGTCACAAACTGTTTCAGACTCTCCCCTCTGGCAGGAGGTTGCGGTCCATCAGGACCAAAACCTCTCGCCACAAAAACAGCTTCTACCCATCTGCAGCTAGCCTCATTAACAAGGCCCGGGACCCCCACTGACCCCCCCCCCCTTGCAAATAATACAAATGTCTCTGCACATGTAAACACTATTTAATTTCATGCACAAACAATATTGCACACATTTGTTGTTAATTGTTAAATCCTTGTTGTATATTTTTATATTGTCAATTTATATATTTCGTTGCAATACGTCTGCACTACACATACCCAGAATAATGCATATGTTCCGCAAATAGTTGTATATTCTGCAAATAGTTGTATTATTTCTCTATTCACTTTAATATTCTTATATAACTTGCGTTGTCTATTCCATATTTATATATTTCTACAATTATTTATGTCAACTATATGTTTGTCTACGTGTAGCACCTTATCACCAAAACAAATTCCTCGTATGTGTGTAACACTACTTGGCAATAAAGCTCCTTCTGCTTCTGATGCTGATTCTGATTCTCAATGTCTTTTTGGATAATTTCATCAAAGCTTCTTACCAAATTTCTTTTCAACTACCAGTGCGAACTACAGGAGAGCCAGGGGAGCTTAGCTCCTCTTAACAAGAAATGACATGCTATTTTTGCCATTATTTTGTATTTTTCCGTGTCATCATGGATCATGTGTAAAATCAGGAGCGTCAGGATTCATCCAGCCAGAGGTAATGATCACCGACCGTCCGCAGCGCGCCGAGCTGCTCTGCAACTTCTCTCCCCAGCCCTGTCCACTCCCTCTCGCAGTGGACGGTCTCTTGGCAATGCATAGGGCAGTGAGAAGCATGTATGATGTGTCCACCTCTATACTAATGTCACTTAGGTCCCCCAGCATGCAGAGTGATGGGAAAACTGGGACAGGGTACCTTAGCCAAATTGATAGGTCTTTGCATATCTTCTGCCAGAACTTTTGGACAGGTGCACATTGCCACATAGCATGTATGTAACTATCAGATACGTTACCTGAGCAGTTCAGGCAGATGTTTGACTGCATAAGACCCATTCTGAACATCCTTTGTCCTGTATAATGTGTAGTATGGAGAGTTTCATACTGTATGAGTTGTAGATATGGATTTTATGTCATTCTAAAAGTGTTTAAACCTGTTTCCCCTCCTTCTTCTTCTCTGGCCCCTTTGCCAACTGGCAACAACAAGGTACCATCTACTGCCACTGACACCCCCTTGTGGAAGGTATATAGCCATGCTTCTATAACTCCAGTCCACACTGGGAGGCCAGCTTGTCACATCGCTGCCTCATGCATCCCTAAAATCCCTGTATTGACTTCGCATAGGCCTGTTAAACGAGACAGACACATTCGTTTCAGCAATAGTAATAACTTAATTAGGATACAAGCTTTATCCTCGCCTCAGGTCATTACGTCTGCTTTACCACAGTATAGATCACTAGAGTTGGCTCTTCTTAATGTTAGATCCCTCTCAACAAAACTTTCATTTTAAATGATTTTATCTCTTCTGCTGACTTAGACTTTATGTTTCTGACTGAATCCTGGCTACGTCCTGGTGATCACAGTCAGCTTATTGAATTATGCCCCCCGGATTATGACTATTTTAGCCGCCCCAAGGAGAGTGGCCGTGGGGGTGGCATTGTGGCTGTTTTTAGAAAGCACTTTAAATGCACTCAAACTGTGTAACGATTACTCTTCTTTTGAAGTGCTCTTATTCAAACTTGGTGGCCCCCCACCGGTCCAAATTGCTGTCATCTACCGCCCCCACAATCCAGCTGGTCCCTTCATGCTGGAATTCCCTGAATTTTTATCTGATCTTGTTTAATATGAGGACAGAGTCCTTATTTGTGGAGATTTTAATTTTCACGTTGACGAGTCTTCAAATTAAGGACATCTTTATATCTGATCATCAGGTCATTCATTTCCACTGTGAACTACAGGCTGCTAGTGTTATCCAGTCTTTATCAAAACAAACCCGCAGTTTAAATGAGCAGAGCGCCTCTAAATTTGGTGGCCTCTTCAGTTCATTTAGCAATGTGCCCCTTGATATCTCCTCCACTAATGATATTGTCAACTATTTTAATTCCCTCTGTTCCTTAACCCTTGATCTCATAGCCCCTCTGAAAAACAAACAATACTTAAAATCTGCAAAGCAACCCTGGTTAAATGCAGATATCAGAAGCTGCAAACGGGAATGCAGAAAAACAGAAAAAATCAGGTCTCCAGATCCATTTTACAGCCATGAAAGAGTTACTATCTTCATACAATAGGTTGGTAAAAGATGCAAGAGCTCACCATTTCTCAAATCTTATTGCGGTCCACCAGCACAATCCTAGTTTTCTTTTTAAGACTCTCGATCTGTTGGTGAACCCTGCCTCTCCCTGTGCCTCTGCTGATTGTGATGCTGATTGTGAGATATTTTTAACACACTTTGTCAGTAAGGTGGAATTATTAAGAGCCGGTATTAGCCCAAACCCTGCCTTTGTAGATGTTGTGCACCCTACCCAGGATCCTTGGAGTTCCTTTTCTTCTATTACCATGGCAGAGCTTATGGAAATTATGTTGAAGATGAGGCCTTACTCTAGCTCTCTTGATCTGATTCCTGCAAAGTTTTTAATAGAAGTTTTGGATTACATTAGCCCACACCTGCTTTTAATTTTTAACAGCTCATTATCTACAGGCTGTGTCCCAGTCTACTTCAAGATGGCATGTACAACCTGTCTTAAAGAAAACTACCGCCCAATCTCTAAACTGCCTTTTCTTTCAAAAACCCTTGAAAAGATAGTTTCTAAGCAGCTCCTTGCTGTAATGGAAAATAATTGTATCTTTGAAAAGTTCCAGTCTGGCTTCCGTAAACATCACAGTACTGAGACAGCACTCTTTAAAGTTACTAATGACCTCCTAATGAACGCTGAAGCAGGCAATACTGGTTCTGCTGGATTTAAGTGCGGCCTTTGACACCATTGATCATGGCATCATGTTAAACAGACTGAGGCACTGGGTGGGGGTATCTGGTACTGCTCTGAACTGGTTTGCCTCATACTTATACAATAGGAAGTTTTGTGTCTCTATAAATAATTTTAAATCTTCTTTCTCTACCACCAACTACGGTGTGCCTCAGGGGTCAATCCTTGGACCTATTTTGTTTTCTATATATATGCTCCCCCTGGGTGATATCATACGCAGGCATGGTATCTCCTTCCATTGTTATGCTGATGATACACAGTTATACCTACCTGTACAGCCCACCGACCTTAGTATGTTGAGTTCATTACAGGACTGCCTTACAGACATAAAACATTGGATGTCGAATAATTTCCTACAACTT
This sequence comes from Micropterus dolomieu, assembly GCF_021292245.1. Lineage (NCBI taxonomy): Eukaryota > Metazoa > Chordata > Actinopteri > Centrarchiformes > Centrarchidae > Micropterus > Micropterus dolomieu. The sequence goes on along the minus strand of NC_060166.1, from coordinate 4,356,628 downwards.
AACTCCAATCCTGGTTATAGATCACCAACATCTCTGCAATCAAATTCTGCTCTCTTCTGGCTACCTGCTACAACACGTGAAGCCTGTTGCAAGAAATCTTGGCGTGCTATTCGATAGTAAGTTATGCTTTGAGCATCATGTTTCTAAACTGGTCCAGTCCAGCTTTTACCACCTTAGAAATATCGCAAAAATAAGGCCTATTTTAAATGTTACAGATGCAGAAACTGTTACACATGCTTTTATCTCCTCACGCATTGATTATTGCAACAGCCTCTTCACTTGCCTTAATCAGAAAACCCTAAATAGATTACAGACCGTACAGAACTCAGCTGCTCGGCCCCTAACTAGGACACGAAAATATGATCATATCACCCCTGTTTTAGCATCATTGCACTGGCTCCTTGTTTGTTTTAAGATTGATTTAAAGATTTTACTCATTACTTTTAAGGCTATTCATGGCTTGGCTCCTGATTATAATTTAGATATTTTAACTCTGTATGAGCCCTCCCGTGGCCTAACATCTTTTGGCAAGGGCCTCCTGTCTGTTCCTGGAGCACAAAGAAGAACAAAAGGTGACCGAGCATTTGCTGTCAGGCCCCCAGGCTCTGGAACGCCTTACCTGAGGAAATTAGGCTGGCAGGGTCGGCTTCTTCTTTCAAATCTCTTTTGTAGCATGTCTACATTGTTTTAATAAATTTATGAGAATTAATTCCCAATTATGAATTTTAATATTCAGAAAATATTAATCCATAAATCTTCTCGTTTCGCGGGCACCACCGGAGTTGTAATTAACCCAGAGTCTCCGGACCTCTGGGTAGCTTTTAATAATTATACAATTATTCACTAGTGATCAGTTAGTTAATAATCGCACAATTATCTTAAATCAGTCAGTCAGTCTCATATCGAATGGTAAATTCTCTTGGCAGGGACTTAGAAATAGGCAATACACACAATTCCTTGATTACAGTGGAGTTTATTAACTAACTAAGGTGATATAAAAATGTGGTTAAATACATCAAATAAATAAACAATGGCTAATCGCTCATACGGCGGAAGAGAACTAATGAAAGTAAGCTATGAGTTTAAGAGTTAAAAAGATAATTAACAACTATGGGACCTCACTGATCATAGAGTGCAGGGTTTTGGTCTTACTGCGTGTGGCTTCTCCCAGCCGGGTGTTGGTGAACGGCCTCACACTGGCTGAGATCCGTGCGTTCTCGGTTAGGACAGCTTAAAGCTGTCGGCCAGTCGCTTTCTCTGCCAGGGATTTGCTCCGGAGGTCCGTCTTTTGTCGACTTTAATGGAGAAACTCACAGTGGGGCCCAACCGTGGTGCGGGTCAAAGGTTTGGTCGTCCTATGTTACTGCTGGCGGGCCACGTGCCTGGGTCTGAGGAGGGATCAGTGGAAGTTAGCTCGACAGATACAGCTTAAAAAAGAACTTGGTCGTTCTTGAATTAAAACTAGTGTAACTTAACGGACTGATAACTTTAACAAAACAAAACCAATGCAAATAAAACAAGTACGCTGCTGAAACGAGGGAAAGCTGAGGTCGCGGCACTTCACGTGTGTAGCTTGAAACGAACAAAGGCCTTAGCTGCACCTGGAGACGGGGCGCGCTGGGCGTGTGCCGACGCACAGTTTGAAGAGGCCAGGAACCAGCTGGGACAAGAGAGAAGCACAAGAGGGCGAACCAGCGCGTGTGTTGCGCTTTTGTTGGTTGGGGCGTGATTCCCAGAGGGCAGTCCTTGTTTCCGGTTTCCCGAGGGACTGTCTTTCTAAACTTTTAATGTCTATAAAGAAAGGAAAATTTATTTGCGCATATTGTAGTCAAATATCTTCCCACAATCAAACCTTAATTGTCACATGGCTGTACCGTTCTTAGTTTTAAGCACTTGATAAAAAGTGTCAGATTATTGGACATGATGAATACCGAGTGACATTTATACATTAAACGGCATTTCAGATGATGGCATGCAATACTTAATTTGTCTACTTGGGGGAGTTCGGGTTACATGAGGATAGCTCTGATTAATCCTAAAACAAATCTTCTCAGGAGCTGGGGAATTTGGTTAGTTAACATTAAATTCAAGCTGGAACATTAATCGAGTATAGGATGACATTTCTTAATCATATCCTTTCTAAAGGAATTGTCAGAAAGTACTGTGAACAAGCATTGGTTACACATAAAATGAAGGAATGTTATTAACCTTGCTGAAAATAAAAACACTGCCAAATTAACTTATTTAGATTCTTTTCAACAACAATTAACAACCACATGGTAACATAACTACTCAAATGTAGTGGAGAGACCTAGTCACTAACTAACTAAGAAAACTAAAACAAGGTAATGCTTGGAGTTTTGAGGAGACAGTGCTTTGTTTACACAACGGAGTTCAGGGCTGTCCCTGGTGTCCTGGATTTTCTCAAAAATGAAAGGAGTGAAAAGGAGTATCTCTTTGATGTGAGGTAATTAAACACAGAGGAAGGACAGTTGCCATGGTTACATGTTTGGGGGGCAGTTTAGGGTTTCCTGCCCTCTCTTACGAAGAGTTTTGATAGGCTGTTCAGGAAAACGCTAATCGCTGGTCAATGTTCCATTGTCAGTTTAACAGTCAAGCACCGCGTTATCTGGCTGCGGCATCAATAGGTGGCCAGTTTTACGATCAGGCTGCTCAGAGACAGCACTTAGGGAGAGAAACCTTTCACCTCTTCCTTGGAGTCGCATCGGCTGTCTGTAGAGGGTTGATAATCAAACTCCCTCCTCCTCCTCTCTGGGAGAGAAGAGGAATTTGGAGTAGTCCAAATTTATAAAATGCACAAATCCACACTGTTGGTACACTTTTAAAAACTTACTTTTACCGAAAAGCATATCCAGATTTTATCTGAGCTGCCACTCATTTTACTATTCCTGCTCTACCGTTCTTATTACTTTGTTTGCTTGTCTTATCTTTCTTACCTCCTACAGAACATATTTGTTATACTTTATTGTGATCCTTGTTCTTATATTCTGTATTTTATCCTCCTGTATCTTTTACCCACGTGGTTATTTGTTTTTGTATTTTATGTGTGATTTGTTGTGAAGCACTTTGTACTTTGTTTGATAAGTGCTATATAAATAAAGCTTATTATTATTATTACTATTTGCATCCAGAAGTTTGGGTCTGGATTAATGGATAGATCTGTCTCCCACTTTAAGAATGGGAGAGAGATTGAACCATCTGTTTTCAACAGTAACATGTTTATCTTTGATAATAGCTTTAGGGAAGAGAGTTTAAGAAAGTCTGTTAATATTGGAGGTAGATCTAAGTCCATTTTGACTTTGACCGAATTATGGATTTAATATGGAGATACTTATTATTGCTAATTCCATATTGTGCCACCAGATCCTGGAATGGAATAAAGTCACTGCCCTGGATTACATGCTCTAGATGCCTTCCTTTATCCCTTTATCATACCACAATGGGGAAGACCTAGATATTTTGAGAAAATTCCAACAGATTGCCAGGGAAGTGCTTAATTTAATGCTTTGCAGTGCGGGTAAATTTTAAATGTCCACATTAGCGGACATGGAAAATGCATAACAGAAAGACACATAAAGTTAGTGTGTTGTGGCGATCGGCACACTCGCCTGCGTTACACACGCAACACATGCACACAGCCCAGTCAACTCAGGGAACATCTGTCGTGGGGTTTCAAACTAAACTCACCAGTCCGGAAGAGGCCCTACATGACATTCAGTGCGTCCTGAGTGCGCAGCTTACGAATAGCACTACGGGCTACGGGAGGTAATTCCGGTGTTGTGGGAGAATTACTAAGCCTGTCTATCAGATGCGAGAGGCGTCACTTGGTTGTATTTTCGTTGGCCAACTTTTGTATTTAAGCTCAGAATTTTTTGTTTCCTTGCTGGGATCCAGAAGAGGAGGTTTTTGCTGAGATAAGGACTCATCCATTGGTTGAACCGTGGGCTTTGTATTGAGCTCTGTATAATACACTGTGGTAGTGTTGTAGTCAAGACCGCCCAAACTGAGACCAGGTCATGGTCAAGACCAAGACCAGAGTTTATCGAGACCGAGACAAGACCAAGACTTTTAGGGGCTGAGACCAAGTCGAGACCAAGACCGAGGGAGGACGAGACCAAGTCAAGACCAAGACCAGTTCCCCACATTACATGACACGCAATAAAATGTGGAACAAGATCATAGGTACTTCTCAAATTGATCTGAAAGATCCACATTCCTGTAAAAACACCCACATACAAATACTAAGAGCTGAAATAAATGTAAGCATCTTTATTCAGCACTCCTTTTCCATGCTGACCATCGCGGGGAGGGGGGACAGTCGTTAACGGGACCAACACATTTTTAAATAGGGTTATTTGTTGCATTTGAAACAATACATTTTACATCCAGTCAAAGTTAGGATGTTAACAAATCAAACAATGCAAAAGCAATTTATTGATAAAAAGTTATGGTCTTGACTGGTCTTGAAATAAAATCCTAGAGTCCTCAATGACCAAGACAAGACCGTGTACAAATGCAGTCGAGTCCAAGACGAGACCAAGACCATCAAAAAGTCTTAAGACTGGTCTTGAGACCAGCCGGTTTCGAGTACTACAACACTACACTCGCACGGTCGTGCTCGGGCCCTAACTTTTGATTTACTCCAATTAATGGAGTAGCCTGAGATGGATGAGAATTTATCTGTAAGTGTTACTGTCTCAGAAAGATAAGTTTGGGAGTTTAGGAGGAGTAGTAATCATCTGCATAAAGGTTTATTGTGTAGTGTACATTTTCTTCAACCCTGCTTGGTGCCCTTCTGAAGACTGAATCTTGGAGAAGTATGATTATTTGTCCTGACAGAAGCTCTTTGGGAACTGTATAATGTTTCCAGTTTACCCTATCAAATGCTTTCTCTGCATCTAAAGAGATAACTGTAGTTTCCAAATTGTTAATAGTGGTGTAGTATATTACATTAAGTAGCCTGTGTGTATTGTTGGTGGAGTGTCTACCCTTACTAAACCCTGTGTGGTCAGGGTGAATTATACAAGGAGTGACTTTGTCTAGGCTTCTTGCTAGGGCTTTGCAGATAATTTTAAGATCTGCGTTAATAAATGATATTGGGTGATAACTGGATGGGAGTGTGGGCAATATGCAAGTTCCCCTGCATTAGCATCCTATAAAATGCAAATGCTTCTGAGAATTTCTTGCAGAATTCAGCAGGAAAGGCTTTATCAGGCTTTATTATTCAGCATACATAAGAGGGCTTCATGGAGAAACAAGTAAATCTAGAGCCCTGATCTGATCATAATTTAACCTTGGCAAATTTATATTGTTCAGAAATACATCGATGTTAGAGCTAGATGGATCAATTTGTGATGTTTTATTTTATTTTATATGTTACCATATTTTAATATAGGCCTACACTTAATATGTTGTGTGTGTAGCATGAAGGAACTACAAAATTAATTTCGTTATGCAGCCTTGTGCTGTATAATGACTAATAAACTACCTTGTACCTTTTTATAAAAATCTCTAAATGTATTATTTATTTCTTCTGGATTATAGTTGAGTCATATTCCCCGCTGAGTCCTTTAAGGAGTAAATAGTTATTTATTTCTTTATTCAGTTGTAATTGGTTGACTAGGAATCTGGAGGATTTATTGCCATGTTCAAAGTTTTGTAGGCTGTTTAATGAAATGCTGTCAAAACTCATTAAGACTGTATGCAGCTAAAATTGAAAAACTTTTAAACTAGGCAATATTTGTTTCAGCTGCACCACAGTCATCCTCATTCAGAAATATTCACATCATCTCCAACATAATAACTATGATATCAGTGTTCCTTCGGTACGATTAATCACAATATGACAGTTATATATCAGTTACAGCTTCCTATAAATTAGTTTGATTTTAACAGTGATTACTGCAGTAATGTAGCCCATGGTAAATGTTTCAGTGCAGCTGTTGCCATCCTGACAGCTGCCTTAATGTCCACAGAGTCACAGTGTTATAAAGGACAGTGTAGCCTATAGATAAAAATCCACAATGTCTGGAGATAACTGTCCATACATCGATGATAGATGTCATGCTCTTGGGTTCTAGTGTGGCATTTGCCTTTTACTTTGTTAATGTTCATTCCTGTTTTTCTCTTTGCCTCTGTGTTCTTGTTTAGGTTTGGTTAGTTGATCATTGGTTCCTTGTTCTCTGTTGTATCGGGTTTCACATTTCCTTGTGTATTGTCAGTAGCTACTTCCTTATTTTACTTTGTAATCATTGGTGTTTGGTGTCTTGTCTATCTTTGTTTCCTGTCTGCCTTGAATCCTAATGTGTCTCACCTGTGACTAATTGCCCTGCCTGCTTGTGCCCGTGTGTGCCTCAGTATATATTTCCCTCAGTTGTGTTCAGTCTTTGTTGCGTCATAGTCTAATGTTGAGTTTTTCCCCTGGATTTACGGATTGTTCCTTTGTGTTTGGACTACCTTGCCTTTAATTTGGACTTCGCTGTAAGTTGACTGTGATCACTTGAATAAACCTGTAAACTTATCCATCCCTCTGAGTGTCTGCATTTTGGGTCCATGCCTCCGTTTGACTGCCATTGCACTCAGCCTATCTGACAATAGATTGATCATAAAAGTAATCATGTTAAAGATCATGTTTAGGTAACAAACTAATATCAGAGTTTGCAAACCTCTAGAATTTCCTTATCTCAAGCTCAACATACTCAGAGTTTTTATTAATCCCACTTTCTGAAACAGGGCCCTGAACTACTGGCCAGCCCATTAACTAAATGCATGGATTTTGAAAACGATATCACAAGGTCACAAGTTATATCTTTGCCACCGGCCCCAGCACACTCAGGGGTGGCTGAGCATGCTAATTGAGGAGTTTTAATTAATCTATTTCCATTCAATTATTTACAAATGTGCTCTGATTACTACTTTTACTTTTACTCAATTCAATTCAGTTTTATTTATATAGCGTGTTTCATAAGAGAGCAGGTCTAGACCGTACTCTGTGATGATATTTACAGAAACCCAACAGTTCCCACCAAGAGCAAGCACTAGGCGACAGAGGCAAGGAAAAACTTCCTTTTCACACCGGTTGGGGTGAGAGAGAGAGAGGGAAGGGGGGCAGCCTACACAATATATACACAGAAATACAGACAGTAAAGGTGATGTTGCTATAGACTGAATAAAAAATGGTACAGATATTTATACTTGTGTTAATGATAATAATCGTAATGTTAATGATTATAATAACAATAATAACAATAGGACTAGTAACAATAATTGTAGCAGAGGGTGTTGAGCAGGAACACGGGGGCAACAGGTGACCCGCAACCACAGATCCAGACTCCACAGCTCCAGAGCCAGAAACACCTGCAGGAAATGATAGGAGGAGAGAGGAGAGGGACGAGAAAGCACAAGACTACGGGAAAGGGGAGAGGTTGTGTTAGTAACATGCATTAATGGGATGAGGTTGCATACAGAGGGAGAGAAAGTAGAAGAGAGAGGAGCTCAGTGCATTATGGGAAATCCCCCGGTAGTCTAGGCCTATAGCAGCATAACTAAGGGATGGTTCAGGACTCACCTGAGCCAGCCCTAACTATAAGCTTTATCAAAGAGGAAAGTCTTAAGCCTACTCTTAAATGTGGAGATGGTGTCTGCCTC
>NC_060166.1:4340914-4348924 GCF_021292245.1 Micropterus dolomieu | reverse complement strand
GTTCCACAGGAGAGGAGCTTGATAGCTGAACGCTCTGGCTCCTAGTCTACTTTTGGAGACTCTAGGAACCACAAGTAACCCTGCATTCTGGGAGCGCAGTGCTCTGGTGGGGTAGTAAGGTACTATGAGCTCTTTAAGATAAGATGGTGCCTGACCATTAAGAGCTTTGTAGGTAAGAAGAATGATTTTAAATTCTATTCTGGATTTTACTGGAAGCCAATGCAGAGAAGCTAAGACAGGAGAAATGTGATCTCTTTTCCTGGTTCCTGTCAGAACACGAGCTGCAGTTTTTCTGCATCATTTTTAGACAGGATGTTCCTGATTTTTGCAATATTATGTAGGTGAAAAAAGGCGGTCCTTGAAATTTGCTTAATGTGAGACTTAAACGACATGTCCTGATCAAAGATAACTCCAAGATTCCTCACAGTGGTGCTGGAGGCCAGGGCGATACCATCAAGGGAAACTATATCTTTAGATAATGCGTCACGGAGGTGCTTAGGCCCCAGAACAGAAGAGAAGAGGTTTAATTACAGCTACTTTAAACTACTGTTTAAAGTAGCCTGTTGATAAAGACAGATTGATCATATCTAGTATAGAAGTGCTGATTATCGTAAAACATCTTTAAGCTGCCTAGTCGGGATGGGGTCTAAGAGGCAGGTTGATGGTTTAGATGAAGAAATTATTGAAGTTAGTTGGTAAAGATTGAGGGAAGCAAAACAGTCTAAACATATATCTGGTTCTACAGCTGTTTCTAAGGTTCCTGAGTTTAGAGATAAGTTGGTGCCAGTTGATGGCAGGTCTTGGTGAATTTTGTTTCTAATAGTTAGAATTTTATCATTAAAGAAGCTCATGAAGTCGTAACTACTGAGAGCTATGGGAATACTTAGCTCAGTAGAGCTGTGACTCTCTGTCAGCCTGGCTACAGTGCTGAAAAGAAACCTGGGGTTGTTCCTATTTTCCTCTATTAATGACGAGCAGTGCGCTGCTCTGGCATTACGGGGGGCCTTCCTATAAATTTTAAGACTATCTTGCCAAATTAAACGAGAATTTTCCAGTTTGGTGGAACGCCAATTCCTCTCACGTTTCCACGATATTTGCTTTAATTTGCGAGTTTCAGTATTATACCATGGAGCTAACCGTCTTTGTTTTATTATTTTCTTTTTTAGAGGGGCTACAGAGTCGAGTGTCATTCGCAGCGAGCCTGCAGCACTATCAACAAGATGATCGATTTGGGAGGGACTGAAATTAGCATAGGAGTCCTCTGTTACTTTGTGACTTGATAATGAATTTAGAGCTGATGGAATCGCATCCTTAAATTTAGCTACAGCACTATCAGACAAACATCTTGTAAAAAATATTTTGCCCAATGGCGTGTAGTTCAGCAATACAAACTCAAAAGTTATCAAACAGTGGTCAGATAAAGAGGGATTCTGTGGGAACACTATTAAATGTTCAATTTCAATACCATACACCAAAACAAAGTCGAGGGTGTGGTTAAAACAGTGAGTCGGTTCATGAACTCTCTGAGAGAAGCCAGAGAGATAAAGGCAGTACTGAAGCTGTCATTCTCAACGTCCACATGAATATTAAAATCCCCTATAATAATAACGTTGTCCGTTTTAAGGTCTAAAGTTGACAAAAACTCTGCAAATTCAGATAAGAATTCAGAATACGGGCGAGGTGCTCGGTACACTATAACAAAAATAATTGGTTGCAGTGATTTCCAACTTGGGTGCGAAAGACTAAGAACGAAAGGCTTTCAAATGAGTTATAGTTTAGTTTAGGTTTAGAGCTGATTAGTAGGCTAGAGTCGAAGATAGCTGCAACTCCACCTCCTCGGCCTGTGCCTCGAGGAATGTGAGTATTAATATGACTGGGAGGGGTGGATTCATTTAGGCTAACATATTCTCCATCACCCAGCCAGGTTTCAGTAAGACAAAATAAATCAATATCATAATCTGATATTAGTTCATTTACTAGTTGTAGCATACCTACTTTACTGTTAAATAAAATTACGAATATTAATATTCTGGAAATATTAATTCATAAAACTCTCGTTTTTCGGGGCACCACCTAAAGATTTGCTGTTCGCCCAAGGGAACCTCGGGTATAGCTAAATAATTATACAATTATTTCCTAGTGATCAGATAGTAGTAATTGTTTAATTATCTTAAATTAATCTAATCAATTAGTCAATCTCATATCAAAGGCGTAAATCCTCCGTTACAGTGACCTGGAGTCAAACAATACACACACACAGTTCCTGTGATTACGGTGAAATTTATTAACTAACTAAAGGTGGATATAAATGCGGTTAAATATAAGACATAAACAATGGCTAAACAAACAGGATGCACACAATGAGAATGTAGTGGAGTTCAATGCAAATTTAGTTGGTCTGAGTTATTGTGGAGAAGGATTTGATTCTAAGAGAGAAAGAGAACTAATAAACGCAAGTTATGATAATAACTAGGTTAAATTTGGCTAGGACTAAACTAACGGATTAAAAGACTATTGGACATCAACTCAACCACAGAATGCAGGGTTTTAGCCTTACTTTGGAGTTTCCTAGCCAGTTGGTGTTCGGCCAGCCTCACGACTAGTTCACCTTAGGTCTTGGCGTCCCAGGGCCGGCTTTTACTAGCAGGTTTTGTCCTGGAGGTCTGTCCTAGGCGGCTTGTGGTTGAAGAAAACTTGCAGTGATAGGCCGTTAGCCTGGCTTGGTTCGTCGGTTTGCTGCTGGCGTAACGGACCCACCCACTTCGGTGGGAGCAATGGAAGTTAATTCGACGGAAATAATGCTTAAAAAGGGAACTTGGTTATTCCTGACTTCGAAGTTGCTTGGCTTAACGGTCTAATAACTCTTAACAAACAAACAAAAGAAAAGATAACTTCCACGAAAGGGAGCGAGACTTGAAAAGAACAAAGAAATCTTCGCGGCAATGCTGGGCCGGACTCCTTAGGGCGTTGCTGGGAGACAGGGCACGCTCCGTAAGCGTGTAGAGCAAAGAGCAAGAGCGAAGAGACAAGAGAACAAGAGAGTGAGCGTGCGTGTGTCGTCGTGTTTTGTTTATAGGGCGTGTCCCAGGAGGGGGAGGTCTTCGTTTCCCCCGAGGGAGGACTTCCGGTCTCCTCTGAGATTCTATGTTTTAACTCTAATATGTTTATTTGCGCGTATTTTAATCAAATACTTTCCCACAATCAAACCTTAAATGTCAAACAGTTCTACCGTTCTTAGTTTTAAGCATTTGATAAAAGGAAACTATTAAGTAATCATTATAACGATTAGAATGGTTACCAGTTAAATACATTTTCAGGATGAAAGAAACTTAACTCAACATTTCCTGGATAATATTGGCTGTTAAACATTCTTACTTAGAGAATATAAGCAAGTTACACGAACATGGCATCAGATTATACACAATAAAATAGAGTAAGATTAAACAGCAGGAGACGCATTAAAGAAAAGGAGACCTGTAATACTTAGTTTGCCCTCTGGGGGGGACACGGGTTCCACGAGAGAACAATTGATCCTCTCACTAGGGAAGAAATGGTTATTTCACATTAAATTCGAGCTGGAAAATTAAGTAGCACAGGATAACATTTCTGTATCATATCATTTCTAAAGGAAGTGAAAAGTGTTGGGGATAAAGCATTAGTTAAAACATAAATTGAAGGAATGTCAGTGATCATTGCTGAAAATTAAAGAGCACTGCAAAATTAACTTATTTGTGGTTTCTTCTTTTCTTTTTTTTTTCTTTTTTTATTACTCTTTATTTTGCATTTTTCTTATTACAACACAACATACAAAAACAAAGAACAAGGGGCACTATATATTGTATAATAACAAAATAAAGTATTACAATTAAAGTGTTAGAATTGCTCCGCTTCTTTATATGCAAGCCATTTTTCCCAATGCTTATTATATATGTGACCTTTGATACGTAGAAAGTATGTCATTTTCTCCATTGAGTGAATCTCCTCCACTATTTCTTTCCATTGCTCGATCCGAGGTGGGTCGATCTTTAGCCAAGACCGAGTGATAGCCTTTTTACATGCAATCGTTAGAATTTTAAAAAGATAAATGTCATCTTTTTGGACCACCTCACCAGGTAGTAGACCTAGCAAGAAAATCTTGGGATCTCTAGGGATGACATAACCCATTATACTCCCAGTAATTAGAAAGATACTGTCCCAGAATTGCTCTAACTTTGAGCACGTCCAAAATATATGAGAGTGATTGGCGTTCCAATGCCCACACTGTCACCGTCACCCCTTAGTTTATTAATAATATGAGGTGTAATGAAAAATCTGACCAGATTCTTCCACCCAAATTCCCTCCATCTTTTCGAGCTAGTAGACGTTTGTTGTGTCACACACATCGAAAGCCAATCACCCTCTGACACTTCCATACACAGCTCCTTTTCCCATTTTGACTTAATATACAAGGTATTATTTCCATTTTGTTTCTGCAGAGCTTTATACAATTTAGAGACAGTTTTACTTGGTTGGAGCTTATAAGCATTAATAAAAACTTGAACAATGTCATTGCCCTCAGGAGAAATACCCACCCTTATTTCACTGTTATAGAAATGTCTCACTTGGAAATATTTGAATAGGTCCCTGTTCTCTAGATTATATTGTCTCTTGAGTTGTTCGAATGTCTTAAAGGTATTGCCATCTACAAACTGGCACAGGGCCATAAGGCCTTGATCTTTCCAACTCAAGAATGAAGAATCTATTTCACCAAGTCGAAAACTCGGGTTGCAGGAGGGCCAGATCAAGAGTTTAATATCATTAGCCAATTTGTATTTATTTACAACCTCTTTCCAAATTAAAAGCGTGTCTTCAACTATACGATTCCCATCTTTGTTTGTGATAATTTTACCTCCTAGACGGGTTTGAGGTTGGCTCTGACCCTGGGTTAGTTCGATCTGTCTCCATTGAGCCTCGATTTCTGGGGAACACCAGTAGACCATATATCTCATTTGAGATGCGTAGTAGTATTCCTTCAGATTTGGAAGGGCTAGCCCGCCATGATCTTTATCAATCTGAAGTGTTCTAAATTTTATCCTTGGTCTAGCCCCTGCCCAGATAAATCGTGATATTAACCGGTCCCAAGCGTGGAAGTGTGAGTGAGAAATCCTGATAGGCAACGACATGAAAAGATACAAAAATCTAGGAAGCAGGTTCATCTTCACTATTTCCAATCTAGAATTGAAGTCTAGTATCAGCATTGTCCAGCGGTTCATGTCTTTTTGTATTGAGTCAATAACTTTCTCGAAATTCAAACTGAACAAATCATCTAGATCTTGGGAGATAAACACACCTAGATACTTTAACTTTTTAGCTTCCCAATTAAGTTTATAAATGTGCCGTATGGATTTACTGGGGGAGTAGTTAATGGTCAGGACTTGTGTTTTGGTAATGTTTAGGTTATAACCAGACAGCTGACCAAACTCTGTCAAAGTTCTCATAAATTTAGGGAGGCTTGCCTCTGGGTTTTGGAGGTAGGCGATAACATCATCTGCAAAAAGTCCAATTATATGTTCAGTACTTGCAATAGTAATGCCTTTAAGCTCTTCATTTTGCCTAATAGCCTGTGCCAAGGGTTCTATGAATAATGCGAAGAGCGTTGGACTGAGGCAACAGCCTTGTCGAGTACCTCTAAACAGTTGAAATCTATCAGTTAGGTGGCCATTAATTTTTACCCTGGCCATCGGCCTGTCATACAGTGACTGAATACATCTAATAAATTGATTATTAAAGCCAAAACGCTAGAGTACCTTGTATAAAAAGGGCCAGCTGACCCGATCAAAGGCTTTCTCCGCGTCGAGGCTGACTAAAGCCAAACTCAGTTGTTGTTTCTTGGCTTGGTCCACGACATGCAATGTTCGTCTTATACTGTCGTGAGTTTGGCGGCCTTTAATGAATCCTGTTTGGTCCTCATGAATCAAATCTATAAGATAATTCTCCATTCTCTTAGAGATTATAGAGGTAAAGATTTTGTAATCGACATTCAGTATTGAGATCGGACGATATGACTCACAATATTGTATATTTTTTCCTTCCTTAGGAAGGACAGATATTACTGCCTCTCTCCATGATGGCGGTATCTCTGCTCTACTCAGAGACCAATTAAAAGACTCCAGCAGAACAGAAGCGAGTTCCTCTTTGAAAATCTTGTACCACTCATTTGAAAACCCATCGCTACCTGGGCATTTGTTAGTTTTCAGATTTCCAATAGCTGCGTCCAATTCTTTTCGAGTAATAGGGGTAGTTAATGCGCCGTTTTGTATTAATCCTAGGGAAGGCAAGTCTAAACCTCTCAAATACTGTGTAATAACGCTTTCATTTACTGGTTTTGAGGGTGTGTATAATGTTTGATAATAATTTTCAAAGATTTTATGAACTTGATTGATATCATAAGTCAAACTATCAGTTAAAGGGTCTCTAATTTTGGTAATCGAGTGCTTCAATTGTTGCTTTCGGAGGCGCCTTGCTAGAATTCTTGTGGCTTTTGAACCAGATTCGTAAAAGGTCTGTTTTGAAAATCGTAATTTTTTCTCTATCTCCTCGTGTATCATATCATTTATATTATTTTTAATAACTGTTATTTGTTTGGTCAATTCTTGATCATTAGTACTTTCTTGCTGTTTTAGTTCTAAACTCCTAAGTGTCTTTTCCAACTCATCATATTTTAATCGTTTTATCTTCTTCAAATAGGCAGTTTTTGAAATGAGTCTGCCTCTCATTACTGCTTTAACTGTATCCCAAACCAGAACCGGATTTACCTGACCATTGTTATTATCTTCTATGCATTCTACTATTTCCTTCTTAATGTCATTCCTTGTGGTTTCATTGTTGAGAACGCTTATATTTAAGCACCATAAAGTTGTTTTTGGTTGGTTAGATAAATTAATAGATAGATAAACAATATTGTGATCAGATATATCAGAAGTTCCAATTTTGCATTCCTTCACTCTAAACCTGTCAATGGTGTTCATTAAAAAGAAGTCAATCCTGGAGTGAACTTTATGTGTGAGAGAATAATGGGTAAAATCTCTCTCTTTAATGTGAAAGTCCCTCCAGACATCGAACATACCCGTCTCTCTAATTAAACTATTAAGATCTTTTGACCTGCCAGTCTTTTGTTTTTTGGAGCTGGTTGTATCCATGGTATAATTTAGAATTGTATTCCAATCTCCAGCACAAACTAGAATCCCCTCACTTACTGAGATTATTGTATCAAAAAGCAGTTTAAAAAACTTCCTGTCACTTTCCGGTGGGACGTAAACATTAGCGAACGTAACAAAAACATTATCAATTCTCCCTTTTATAATAATAAACCTGCCTTCTTTATCAACCTTTTCAGAGATTAATTCAAAGTTTAAAGAGTTGGAAATGAGAGTAGCCACCCCTCTTTTCCTACTATTTTTACACCAGCTATGAAATGTATTAAGTTTAAAACATTTGGGTACTCTATCATGTTCTTGCTTAGACATATGAGTCTCCTGTAGAAAAGCTACTTGTGTCCCATCTCTTCTCAATTTAGCTAGCACCCTTTTTCTTTTCACTGGATTACTCAATCCATTTACATTCAAAGAAGCAATTTTTAAATCAAACGACATTGATTATAGTAACGAAAACACTTACATGGTTTAGCGGCCCCTGAAAACATTGAACAAAACACACATTGAACAAAAACAAAAAAGAACCTTAATGAACTGACTTCCAAACGGAAAGAGGATCCTTCCTCCTCCCCTGTAAACCCGTTGGCAGGTTGAGGGTTAAGTCTCTCTGGATGAGAGGGCCCGAAAAAGACAGTAGATGTGTCTGAAAACACATCCATCTTATTAGTCCAACGCAGTCGATAAAGAGTGGCCTCTCCCACGTAGAAGATAATCAGGTTCTGGCCTAAAAAAAAACAATAGCAAAAAAAACATTGCGTTGTAGCATGATGCCCTGCACCTTATTAATCCGACTGATCCCTCTGGAATTCTTGCAATT
>NC_060166.1:4304065-4340814 GCF_021292245.1 Micropterus dolomieu | reverse complement strand
TGTCTGAAAACACGTCCATCTTATTAGTCCAACGTAGTCGATAAAGAGTGGCCTCTCCCACGTAGTAGATAATCAGGTCCTGGCCTAAAAAAAAAAAAACAATAGCAAAAAAACCATTGCGTTGTAGCATGATGCCCTGCACCTTATTAATCCGACTGATCCCTCTGGAATTCTTGCAATTTAGCCTTCGCTCTGAGCGCCACAGCGGGTCCGCTGTTGCACGCCGGCTGCCAGCCCAATAGCTCCCGAAGACGAGACTCCGCGCTGGGCCCTCCGTCGTCTGTAAACGGCTCCTCCACTTGAAATCCGCGTCTCTTCAGCTCCTTATAGACTTCCCGAGCGCTGGAGTATGTGCGCACGCCAGACTCCCAGTGGATCCTCATGTTAGTGAACGGTGTTTGGAAACGTATGCCTTTGTCCTTGAGTATTTTTTTTTAATTGCGTTGTATTCTTTGCGCCTCTTAACAATCTCGGGTGCGTAGTCATGGTCGAAGTGTATAAATGCGGTGCCCACCTGTATCTTGCCTTTTTTCCACACTTCCCTCAAGATCATTTCTTTCGTAGAAAACTCCAGAAAATTAACAATTACAGCCCTCGGTGAAGCTCCGGGCGGGGGTTTACTTGCAAGAGCCCGATGTGCGCGTTGTATTTTAAGGTTAAAGTCCTCCGGTAGTTGTAGCTGGCTCTGCAAAAGCTTCTCAATAAACTGCGTTACAGAGACCCCCTCTTGACCTTCTGGTATCCCAAAGACACGTATGTTATTTCTTCTGGATCGTGATTCTAAGTCAAGCACTTTGATCTGAAGTTTCCTCTGCTGTTCGAGGCAGGTGCACAGCGCCTCAGTCGCCTCCTCTGCCCAGCTCTCCACCTGGTTCACGCGGGCCTCCGCTTCATCCATGCGCTGTGATAGGCCTTGTACATCGGTTGCAATAATATCCAATTTACCGTTGATTTCTTGTCCCAATTGGCCGATATCCAGTTTGAGCTTTGCATTGTCTCCTTGCAAATCGGATTTTAACTCCTCTATTGCCTTAAGTACCTCAGCGGTGTCCATGCTTTTCCCGGGGCTCCCTGTTCCCGCGCCAGCCGTGACGTCGCTAGCTTGGTCCGGTTGGGTATTAGCTTTTGCGGCTGAGGCACTTTTATTATGAGCTTTGGGCATTTCTATCGATTTATTTGTGGCCTAGTATGCTTCTTCTCCCTCTTATGAATTATTTTGTTATAAATAACAAACAGAATTGCGAGTTCAAACGGGATTTTCGAGGTTAGAGTGGGAGAGAGGTTTCAATGCGACCGACTACTCCATGAGCACACACGGAAGTCTCGTGGTTTCTTCTTTTCAACAGCAACAACGTGGTAATATAACTACTCAAATTTAATTAAAACAAGGTAATAGGCAAGTTTATAAGAGACAATATTCATTTGTCCACATAAAGGAATTCGGGGCTTGTGCAGGTGTATTTCTATACCCCAAAGAGTCTTTTCCTGTGCAGGTCACAAAGGTCAAATCTTGGGAGGAGGCCCCCTTGGGTAAAATAACCAATCTCACCTTTCTCTCAGGGGATACAAAGTGAGATATTATAGATCTTCCTTTTTGGCATAAAATAATAAAACACACTGGCTGGTCCACTACACATTTAATACCAATTTCACTTTAAATAAATAGGGTAATTAAGATGGTCAAACATTTTTAATAGCCATTACTGATTAATGTATCAGTTAAAAATTATGCCACTGAAAGATTTTCATTAACATTTTCTCTTTTCCCAGGGGCAGTTTCAAAAGTTTGGTGGGGTCATAAGAGACAAAGAGAAGGTAACCGACATCAAGCCTGGCCCTGTTGTGACAGTGTCAACCTCTGCTGGTGTTTACCAAGCCAAGAGTGTGGTGATCACCGCTGGACCCTGGGCTAATAGACTGCTGGCCCACACTGGCTTACATTTGCCACTAGAGGTATTCAAACTCTTGATGTCCCACGTGCAATAATGTTCATACAGCTGTGTTTATATGCAATATTGCACTTTAAGGGCCTGATTTACTACTAAAGGTTTGCGTGAGTAAAAACGTGTGCAAAGTTGATAACACCAGCAAATTAGCACGAAAAGCGCAAGGTAGCACCTGTTTGTCATTTAGTACTTTTGCCTTAATGAATATGCAATTTGGGGCGTAATATGCAAATACATTTATTTACTACACGCAATGTGATCTACCAAGCCTAAACGCAATTTCACGTGAGTGCAACAGCCTCTGTATTTAATATTAATAATTTGAAAGGAAGGTGCAGTTAAGCAGAGATGGCTGCTGTTATTGTTGCCAGAAGGAGACACAGCCGTAATGAAAGAAAATGTAGAGAAATTAACATTAGATAATATTATTCTATATCCAATATATAGAAAAACAATTATTTTATTTTATTTATTCAATGAACTATATGAATAGATTTTTTTATATTTTCCTTTAGCTTTGGCAATACTGTTGCTTTAACATTCATGCCAATAAAGCAAATTTTGTTTCGACCAGATTTCTTTTCTCCGTGAGATGGAAGAGTTGAGCAAGTTGCGTGACGCATCTATAACAGGTACTAAAATTGCATGTGCAATATTTTAGAATATAAACGCAATTTAGCAACATGTTAATGATAGCAATTACACCTTGTGATCAAAACTAAAGGATATTATGTGTTGTGTGGATCTCTAAAGTATAATCTGTAGCCGCTTTTATACAGAATATCCGCAAATATGCCGCATTCGCTCATTCATACTGAACAAAAGTTTGCGTCAAAATCCCGCAACCATGTGTGGTTTCACATAGTGATCGGACCTTATGGAACCCGGAAACATAATACCGGCATGCCTGCTGTGGCTTTTCACACAGACATCGTTCCGTCTCTGTTACTACCAACGTTCCTGACCCAGAGGTACATCAAATCGGACCCCCTTTCTTGCTCCGTACCTTTCATACAGCACAGCGAGCCAGCATATTGGCACAATACTCCTGGAAAATAAGGCAGTGTGAAAGTGGACAGTGAACAGCCTTGAGTTATTACCAAAAGCTAAATGTGCTGGCTGTATACCATACTTATCCCATCTAGCATGGTATTGCAAAAAGTTTCAAGTGTAGCAAAACTATAGTTCATTTGTCACAGCGAAACAATTGAAGATGTTAGCAGGGCTCTCAAGCCTCACGCATTCACAGTGAGACACACGCATTTCAGCCAGTTCACATGCTCTCACACCAGACCTTATATTTCTCACGCTGAGAAGTAGGCTAAGTTAAGAGATAACGCCCACGAAGTTGTCCCGCTATATACAATTAATGGAGGATCCTTTTTCTGCTGAGTTCATAGCTTTCCCTGTACTAAAATGCCAGAACAAACACGGAGTGGAAGTCGCAAGCACAAGACCCGATGGATGCAGTAACTGTAGGTGCCGATTCCTTTTTTGTTCCTGGACGAAGTCACTTGTCTGTGATCAAATGTAGTGTATATATAGACAAATTTGTGCTAAATTATTATTGATTCAATCAAAAACTCTCCACCCTCTTTGCAACCAGAAGCTTTGGCTTTTTTGGCCACTGGTGAAAAAAGTAACATAGGCCTATTCAGATCCTTTTTTCTTTTTTAAAATAAAAGTAGGCCTACTAATACCTCATTGTAGAAATACTCTGCAAGTACTGCATTGAAGTAAAAGTATGTAAGTCGGCTACAAAGCAGAAAGAAGAAAGAAAAGCTGTTATAGCCCACTATTATATATCATATTATTATATTATTATTCCTCATGCATTAATGTAGTTTTTTGAAGTTCAACTATTTTGTATCAGACTGCAATTAATTATTACTTTTATTCTATATTTATCAGTTGATTATTTTCTCTATTAATCGATTGTAATAAATTCTGAAAATAGTGAGAAATGCTGTCACAGTTACCCAGAGCCCTGCGTGACACCTTCACAATGATTGTTTTGTCAGTAAAAACCTCAGAATGATATGAAATACATTAAATTAATTAAAAGTAATAACAGCAAATCTTCACATTTGTCTAGCTGGAACCATGAAATGTTTTTACATGAAAAATGACTGATACCAAAACAGTTGCCAATTCAATTTCTGTCAAAAATCAGCCTAACTGATGTAGTTCTACTAGCTGGACTTATATAAACTGTTAAGTAATTTAATTTGTATCAAAAATACCATTTTCTAAACTCTCTAAAAAGCTTATTTTTTTAAGTAACTAACTGAAGCTGTCAGATAAATGTAGTGAAGTAAAATGTACAATATTTCCCTTTGAGATGTAGTGGAATAGAGTCAGAGGAAGTGGCATGAAAAGAAAATACTCAAGTTCAGTACAAATACCTCTAATGTGTATTTAAGTACATTACTACTTTGTTACTGTCTATGTTTTGGCTCTGGATAGAGTGCTATTATCCATCATGATGGTGAAAATGGCTGGCCTTGAGCCACAGTGCTCTAAGTGGGAGCCCCCTACTCCTCTCATCAAGGCATTAAAATGTGCAACAAACAATTACAACACAAAACACCATTCAAAAGCTGAAATGTGTAGCCTACTCTTTTCTCTCAAACACACAAACACAGCTTGGTGTACATGCGTAGGGCAAGTTCTGCAATCCTACTGTTGGCCTATGTGTACAATATACATTGAACACTGCTGTTAAGTGGGCTCGTTTGGGGCCAAATTTCATTTTATTTTTGATACATTTGTATTTTCAAAATATAAGTATATATATAAATAGTCTTTGTTTTGTTCAGGTTAATTATGAATAGGTAAAATTTTACAGCTAGTAAAAACTTGAGTGAATTGGCTGAGGCCGAGGGGCCACTGCTGCAAATATTTGAGGGGCTCCTCCTCTAACTCTGTCCCACTCCAATCTTTTGATAAAACTTGAGAGCCCTGTGTTAGTGCTTCCCATTTTGCAAGATGCATAGAACTTGTCTGTATGTTAACAATCTCTGAGACCAACAGAGGCCAGTTTGACCACTGGGAATACAACACCAAGGTATTTTTCTTGCCGGGTTAGGCTCTTGGCACCCCAGGGCTGAGTCAGCTAATAGGACCGGTAGCTGCACGGCTAACTAAGCTAACTAGCTACAGATAGAGATAGATAATGTACAGCTAGCAACAGTTAGTGGTTAAGCAAAATGTAAAGCTACCCATCAAGATCTTCCATCAAGAATCTCTGTAAATCATCTTGTTACTGAAATCTCTGTAGGTCTTTGAGGCTGTGTTGTGTCCTGTTCATGCCACGTTTACTAGGTTTTGTTGCCCACTCGCCCGGCTCTGGTTCCCAATCAGGCGCCCCCGACATTATTCCCTGCTGGGTAACCACTAACACTCCGCTGGTGCTCCGAGCTCCCGGTGGGGCAGAGTAAGCTAGTTGCACCGTTTACTGAGCAAATTAGATAATGGCAGCTTAGCAGCAGTTAGCTGTTAACTTACTTCAGCAACAAGTAAAGCGATCTGTCCATCAGGAAAGTCTGTAAATCACAGACTTGAGGCAGAGCAGCAGGGAGACATCAGAGAGAAAACTGGAAAATATTTTCTCGATCAAGTATGATCCAAACACTATGCTTCAGCAGCATTATAAAAATTTAGAAAGCTTTCCATTGGACGCTAAATTAATAAACGCCCTGAGTGTAGAATGAGTCTAATTTTCCAGGAAATGACAGACTCTAAAATATCTTCAAGAATACCTACAATACAATATTTTTGTCACTGATGTGCCAGACACTGGCAAATTGTTTAATGTATAGTGCAAGGCATATCATGTAAAACATTTAAACATTGATTTTGATTATTGCATGTTTCTGTAAAAATACACTCAGCAGACAGTCCATTTTTGTTACCAAAGTCCTTATACTTTGGTCTTTGTTTGCATATTTGGTAAATAATCCAAAAGTAACTAAAAGTTATCAAGTTACATTACTTTTATATTGTGGTACTTTATTACTTTAAGTAATCCTCACAACCCTGCTGACTGGCTTGTAAACACAGCTCGGAAACATGAAGAAACAAATCATAAAACTAGAGACATCTGAATGTGACCGCTGTAACTGACACAATGATCTGGCATTGGATGGGTGAAGAGCTTAGTGTTGAAATACTGCAAGGCTGATGAACTGGAACCAGGAGAGTGAGGAACACACAAACACAGACAGAGAGAGACCGAAAGGGAGCACTCAGAGACACAGTTTTCCCTGTGTCTCCTTTCCTTTCACCAATTGGATATTGCCCAACCTACCCTTAAATGCCCACCTGAAGATGCCACAGAAACAAAAGCATTACTCCTCCATATTTAAACAGCTTAGAGGCCTTAGTCAGCAAAGGAGTCTTTTCCTTATTGCAGTATGCCACCCAGCTTGAAAAGAGAAGGTAATGGGAAAACAAGCAGACAGCTGTTAGAGTGGAGAATTGGAGTTGATATTGGAATTGCATTATTCAGGCTTGCAGCAGGCTGGGGGGCCTGGGGAGTGCGATGCCTGAGTGAAAAGGTAAAAAAGCACAGGCTCTGAGCTCATTCACTCGCTTCTGTCTGAATTTTTATGCTCCCTGGGAATGAGTCCACAGCTGGTGAGTTCATTACATTGAAAGCTCCTGAACAATGTTCTCTTTATTATTGCCACCCTCAGATGGACGTCATTTGTACAACCATGTGTACATTTCATTAAATCCTAATTCTCATTTCACCACCACGGAGCTACTTTTGTAATTGCACTTCCATTAGACAGAAAAAACTGATGAGGGCGATGGAGTAGGTGGTGTTATGTATGTTTGTATTTTAAGGATTAACCAGTATGGGTTTTTATTGCTGGTACTAAGGTCCAAATTTTGTGCCAGTGTATTCATAGATTTAGGATTACTTGCATCACTTGAGTGATGTATTGTTCAGTTGTACAAGTGTTGTATTGTTCAGTTGTACAATAAATATATAATCAATTAATGATTTCTATAATATCTGAGGTAGCCCACACTGACTACTACCAAGATTGTCTTGACATTTGTATGAACATAGAAATACCAATCCCTAGGCCAATGAGAAGTCACCTGGAAACCGTATGATTCCGTTTTATATTATGATTATGATTTATATAGAGATTCCATATTTATATTCCAGGATCCTCTCCCTTGCTCCACAGCTAGGCCAAATTGTCAACTGTGTATGCAGGCCATCTCTAATCAAACAGGCAAACTGACAGTTTTCAAACAGCACATAAACTGTTGATGTTATTGGTCCCATTTCCCATCACTTTACGCCCCCCTCAGGACAAATTTTCCAGTTAGCACAGCTGGTGTGGCTCTTTCAAAAGTAAAATTAGTGAAATAGTAGTAAATAGTAAAAACTAAATGTATTTGCTGCTTTTATATCTGCTTGTTGGCACAGCAGGTTATTTTTGTTGTGATGATGGGGCAGCTGTGGCTCAGGAGGTAGAGCGGGTTGGCCGTTAATCGGAAGGTCAGCAGTTCCCCCAGGCTGCATGTTGAAGTGTCCAAGATACTGAACCCCGAATTGACCCTGGTGGCTGTTCCGCCAGTGTATGAATGTGTGTGAATGTTAGTTTCTGTTTGAGCACTTAGGCTCAGTGAATGAATGTGTGTGAATACAGATGTAGTGTAAAAGCGCTTTGAGTGGTCGAAAAGACTAGAAAGGCGCTATACAAATACGGAGCATGTTGTGATTTAGCATGTTGTTACCAACATAGGTGTGGTCTGACCATAAAATGACAGTATAGATATTCAATAGTAAAGCTTTTGAATTTACCTATTAAACTATTAATCATAAACAGAATTTGATTAAATGCATAACAACATTCCAAACTAACTAATGGGTTCACATTTTTTCCAACACAACACAAAGAGGGAATTTTGTACTGAAAAGACTGAAACTTGGGAAACCTGCTGAATTTAAATCAAGGAGTTTTGTGCATCAGAGTTAATGCACAGTATACACTGTGGTCAATGGTTAGGTCTTTAGTGACTCTCTGGGGACTTGTACTATGGGGAGCATTAGGACTAATGTTTTTCCTGGTTTTCCTATAGGTGGTGAAGATCAATGTGTGCTACTGGAAAGAAAAGGTTCACGGATCATATGATGTGAAACAGCGTTTTCCCTGCTTCTTGCTGACTGAGGGTGAGGAATCCAAAGAGCACATCTATGGCCTCCCGTCCAATGAGTACCCAGGCCTGGTAAAGGTATGTCACAGTACTGGACCTCATGTGTCACTTTACAGAAGAGAAACTCTAGATTCTGGACAGACCCAGATAATTATATAAAATAGACTTTATAAATTACCATTTATTTTTGACTATAATTTCATCTGTCAACAATAGTATTTAAACCAGAGCTGTGTGTACATTGAAGGTAATACGTGCAAACACTGGAGCACTACTTACAATGATGTGACTTACACCAAAGCATGTGTTGTCTTACAACCAAAGTACCCCCTCCATGAAAGTGTTTAGGCAGCAATATCAGCTTTGGTGCAATTTGGTGCTCCTCATTCCTCTTTACAGAGCTATCCAAGCTCTGTCAGGGTGCATGGGGAGTGTGAGTGAACAGCCTTTTTCAAGTCCAGCCACAAATTTACAATTGGATTGAGATTGAATCCCACTCCAGGACATTAACATTGTTGTTTTGAAGCCATTCCTGTATAGCTTTGGCTTTATGCTCGGGCTCAGTGTCTTGCTGAAAAATAAATCTTCTCTCAAATAGCATGTTTCTTGCTCACCGCATACGGTTTTCCTCCGGGATTTTAGATTTGTAATTCATTTAGATTGCTTTGTAGAGATCCGTTTTCACTTTGACATAAAGGGTGTCTTTTTTTGTGATCAGTGTTGCAAAAAGCCAACATTCAAACATTAAACTTTCAAGGGGGATGAATACTTATCAGCACTGTATATTATACAATATATTTCAATTTGTGGTATTTTTCATGTTTCTGTATTATTTGTTAATTAGAATTAATAGTAATTTACACAGATTTTTACTTTTTACTTTACTCTTTATGTATTTTAACCCTAAACCTATGAATGAAGGTGACTCTCAGTCATAGGTGAAATATAATAAACTGCAGAGTAAAAACAGAGAATGATTTGTGCAAACTGTCTGGAAAGTTGCTGTGGAGAAGCACATTGTTACGGTGGTACAATTGCTGTCCATTTTTAAAACAAAAACACTGCTGCAAAGTCAACTATAGAATGTGATTTGTCATACCTCAGCATCAGATTAGTTGTGGAGTATTGCTGGGTTTGAAGTCATCTGATGGCACATCTCTATTTCAGGCATTATGGTGGGCCAGCAGGAGCTCACAGCCTAATAGCAGACCACATGCATGGAAGAGAGTGGGGGACAGATGGTGATGCCACGTCCCATTATTCACCCAGAGACAGAATCACCAGAGCTACTTTATGTCCAGAGTTTGAACTATTTAACATAGATTGAAGAAAATCCCCAAATGAAGCAGAGAAAATATTGTAATTACTCTGTTTTGTTGTTTTTGTGAGGGTTTTTTAACGGCATGGACCTGTCAGAAAGTTTTCTGAAGCAGAAAATCCTGAAGAAAAAAACTGCAGTTCTTGTAATCCCTCAGCCTCCTCGCTGTGCCTCTAGTGAGACCGTATGTGTCAGACCTGGCTGACAGGAGCAGCACAAGCTGTTTTGGAAGTTTGGAGTGAGCAGACACCACTCCCACTCCACTTTTGTAATTTACCTTTCTAGCGTGCAATATGAGCCTAAATAAGTAACATAGACATGTGAAACATAATTTTTTGCCTTATTACTTGACTTTACATTAAACATTGCCTGACTCATTTCTAAATAACCCCTTTCAGTGCTGCATAAACAAAACTGTTGGATTTACATTCTTCAGCCTGCGTTTGTACATTGAAAGAGTATTGGTTATTGGTCGCTGTAATTGTTCCTTCTGCAATTTCTCAGGTATGTTTGGTACTACAAAGACTGGAACTTTAGAAGAGTCCCACTTAACAAGCTACTGAAGCCACACATTGTTTCATTTAAAGAGGTGGTATTATGCTCATTTTCAGGTTCAATATATTATTTAAGGGTTGTACCAGAACAGGTTTACATGGTTTAATTTTCATACTGCACATTGCTGCAGCTCCTCTTTTCACCCTGTGTTGAAGGCTTCGTTTTAGCTATGGAGTGATACCTCTTGTCTGTAAATTATCTTTGTTGGGAGTTGCACACGGCAGTTCCTAGTTAAGGACTACTAGCCAATCAGAAGCAGAGAAGGGCGGGTCAGTGAGAAGCCGGTCAACAGCTTCGGTTCAGCTGTACATGTTGCAGACCAGCTTGGCAACATGGACTGAAGCGAGAGTTTCAGAGTGGTGAGTTATTAATCTGTAACAAAAGTATCTTTCATCCATAAAGTTTTAACTGAGCTCTGTCTCTACATCACAGTAACAACTTTATGTCCACTGACTACCTGGAGGGTAGCTAGTGTTTGGAAGGGAGAGGAGAGGTGTGTGCTGCAGCTCACTGTTTTTCCATCTGTGTTTTTGAGGAGTAGCCACTTGGTGAGCGTTATATGACGCACATTGACGTCACAGGGATGAAAGGGAAGCAGCTGGACTATAAACGAGCTGTTTTCATGCAGTTAAGAGCAGAGCTTTCTGTGGGAGATGGGAACTCCCTTTGGGCTTTTTCACTTTGCAAACCTGTTACATGCACAAAAAAGACATATAACTCAATAAAGGAGAGGGAAAAAGCCAAAAAGCATAATACCACCTCTTTAATAACTGTTATCTTGCATGCTTCAAATTTTGTTTTGGATTTATTAATATTTCTTTCACTTGCGGTTGGTATGTACTGTACATATACCATGTGCCTACATGTATTGATTTGTGTCATTGCGACTCCCCTGCACAAGTTGTGGCTAGCTGCTGGGTGGTCTCTTCAACCAGGCTGCATTGTCAAGGTTAACGTTGAGTGCGACAGGAATAGGTACCAAATACAAGACACAGGCAGGATCAGTTCTGATCATTTATTTTAAAAAAAGCATACCCACAAAACAGAGGCAGAGTTTAGATAAATCCAAAAGATAATATCCAAACAAGCAAACATCCAAAAACAGGTGACAAAACTATAATCTAAACTAAGCAGGCCTATCCACTGACAAGGAGAACAAACCAGCAGGCAATTTATACAGGGGCAAACGAGCAGGAAACAGGTAACTAAGCTTGAAACAAACACCAAAAACAGACAATGTCAAAATTAAAAAGGAACAAACAGATACAGACCAAACCATGACATTCATTCTGCATCCCTCAGCTGGTCTTCTTTGCCCATTTTTGAATTAGCCAGAATCAGGCACTGCAAAGATGGGCAAAGCTGGAGCCGCCCACATTGAGCTTCACAATCGCTCTTCAGAAACGTATGGGTGATGTCACAGAGGCTGCGTCAATGTTTTATACAGTCTACAATGTTGACCCTGCGGGGATGGTTGGCATATTAAATAAATGTGGCACAATTCATCTACTTTGCCTCTCTCATGTCATTGCACCATACACCGATTTGGCTTTGCGGTTGGTGTGATCCCATCACACGATGGTCTCTAGTTAATTAGGATGCTGATCACTGCATATCAGCTGTGAAATTGTCAGTACAACAAAGATTATGGATTTTGGGAAGTACTTCCAGCTGTTATTTAAAGAATCGGTCTCTCTGCTTCCCTGCAACATGATATGATAATCATACCAGTGCTGCTGAATAGAACAAAGTAAAGAGCTCATGGTGTACCTGCTCCTTTGAACAGGAGTGGATCTGCAGAAGACATGTGCTTGAGGAGGTCCAAGCTGTGTCTGTTTTGGAGTTGTTGTTATTCAAATGAAGGTAGTGGCAGTAAACATCAAGGCAGAAATTACACAAAGTGCCTGGATTACTAAATACACAATTAAATAAAAACATTATGAACAAAGTGAACAAACAAGCCTACTGATGCTGCTATTCATTTAAAGTATGCAGGGTTGCCAAGCTTTTATTGTTTCATATAAAAATAACATTGATGATGTCATTCTGTGTGCAGATATGCTACCATATGGGCAGTGAGACAGACCCAGACCAGAGAGATAAGCAGACAGACAGGTCTGATATTGACATCCTCCAGCGCTACATCTCCCGCTGTTTACCTGGCCTGGTCCCTGAACCTGCTGTGGTGGAGAGCTGCATGTATACGGTCAGTATCAACACTCCATATCATAGGGTTCATAATGGTCATCCTAAACCATCAAAGTGTTAAGATTTAAGCCTCGGGAGGTAAAGGAATTTGATATGTGTGGGTCATCAGGAAATTTCACAAAATTTAACAAATCGGTCACTAGCCACACCAAATACATTTATTTAAGGGCATAAGCTAATGATCAACCATTTTACTCATTTTACAGGGTAGCAGAAACTAAACTTCAAATCTCTTTGTCTTGTTTTTTTGAGGACATCATGTAGTAATCATTAACATCTATTTAGTTTAAGAATCAGAAATTACATAAAATTTGAACAAGTCAACATTTATAATAGTTTGTGATCTTGTGGTATCCAATATTTGTGCATTTGACTGGTAACAGTTCAAAATAGCACTGAAGCAGCAGGACAGAGGGTCAGTGACCTCCTAAGGGGAGAGCAGTGATTGGTGGTTATGTAGGGACTGAACCCTTCTATAGAATTTGACCTCTAACCCCTTGTTTTGTTACCTCAGAATAGTACTGTACCCTTCTATGGGTTTGAGCTTTATTTTGCAGACTTACACCCTTCTATGGTACCTAACAGATACCTACACATATCCTATAAGCTGTGTTTGATGTACAGAGAGACAGACTGGCCATCGGGCTGGGTCACTCTCCAAGCTGCTGCAGAGCTTGTAATTGATGCTGAACTCTATGATTTAATAATCTTTTATGATCAAGAACAGTGTCAAGCGGATTTCATCATCGCAGCATTATTGTTACTCTTTAAATGGTGAAAACCATTAATGATACTATTTTAATAGCTATATATTTACAATTTAAGTGGTAACCTAAAGGCGAGTGTCTTTGTTCTGGGATTCTGCAAGGGTAGCTTGACATGATTCACAGTTTTTAAAAATACTTATTTATCTTATACTGGCCCATTCATCCTCTGTCTGAAACATAGACTGTATAAAAGAAGTGGACGTAGCTACCGTGATGTCACCCATTGGTTTGTGTGCTACCATTTTGAAGCCTTGAGTTTTGGCATTTCACCATCTTGGTTTTTTTTTGGGGGGGGGGGGGGGGGGGGGGTGTTGGAACCAGAAGTGACCATATTCAGACCAGCTTGGGTAGTAAGGTATATTCATAATTCATGTTAACTATGATATGGATTGAGATACTAATTTTGGCTAGCGAGTGTCTTTTAGTGAAACAAACACTGAACAAGACGTTTATGCAACCAAAATGTTACAATTAACTTTCATTAAAAAAACAAAAATACAGACAACACAAGTTCACGGCTAGCTAAATGTACACAGTGCAGTGGGTACCATTTGCTTCTATCCTGATTGACAGGTCGCCATGGACAAGGTAGCCACACCATAAAGCATGCGTCTAAATGTAGTAGAATTTACCAAATGAACATCACGCTGTGTTGAAGAAGACTTGAGACAAGCAATTGAGGCCATGAACTAATTAGAAGTGCTTACCGAGGAAATAAATCAGATAAGAAGTAGTTTCATTTTGTTATGTTATGTTGCTCCAATGCAATTGGATTTTTTTTGCAACGAGCAACCCCTGAGAGAGTGCAGATTTAAGATACTTCTGCATTGGCTTCACTTTTCAGATCTAGAAGTTGCCGCATGGTCTGAAACAAGCCCACCTTCTTCTGATTGCCCAACTTTTCAAAAGCCTGCCAAGGGGCTTGTGAGCTGCTGTAACTTAAGTTCTCTTTATACACCCAGTGCTGTGAGCCCACAGCAGTTTAAACTTAACTTTGAAAATATCAATATGGGCCATTAAATCTGATGAATTTAACGTTTATCAGACCACAAATGAGAGTTTGTTTCAAGTTTCAAAGTTGATCTGCTCGGAGTCTCACTGACTACTGCAGAAAAACGCACAACTTTTTAGGGCTGGACCCCAATATTCGAATTTTTGATCATTGGGTATTGATTCGATTTAAAACTTTGAGATTTGAATATTGAGGGTTTTTTTCGTCTGACCTCCAGTGAATGTCACGCTGCAGTTCACATCAAAGGGAAAACAAAATGAAGTCCTCAGCTGTGTGAGAGAACTTTAAACTGAGTGACGACAACAGCAGTGTGGCAGTTAGGGCTTTTATTAATTTTACAATTGCTTAATTTAATTACAGATCAGAACTGTCCAATACCCTACATTTTAAAATGAATCATTAAACTGTAGGCTACCACAAACAATAATATAATGAACACATAAAAAAATTAGATTAGGCCGATTGTAGAAGAAGAACATTTAATATGCTATAATAAAAGTTCAAAGCAAATTTTACAGAAAAATGTGTTGTTTTAGTTCCGCTACTGCGCTCAGCCCGTCTGCTCTGGCCCTTGATCTTTGTGACGCCTACCTCACGGGGGTTTTATCGCTTGACTATTGGCAAGTGTTCACACACAACACGATAATGCCAATGAACACAATCTGCGATTACTACAGCTGTATGAACCCAAAGTAAATATTTTGCTATGATTTAATTGCAATAAATGAATCAAACTGATGCCGAAATAACTACAACATGATACAGATTTGTTAAACATATGAATTCATGCTTTGTCAGGTCTGTCAGCAAGACAGCAGGACAACAACTTTTTAAATATTTGTTTTCTGAAAAGAAAAAGCTGCAGCATTGCTCCCAGCTCTGTTCTCGACATTTCTCCGTAGCTCAGCAATTGTCGCAACTCAGCGACATGCAACTTTCTCACTCGAGTTGAAAATTTTCAACTCACACGAATGCCCCTCTGCCCCGCCCGACAGGAAATCTGTCTTTGCATTGACTTTGTCTGTAATCACTTTTGGTCTGAAAGCACCATTAGTCCTGCTCTTGTAGGAATATGCTGTAACAAGTTAATGTAACAAGTTAAAAACTAAGTTTTGGTAATAATAACTTGCTGTTTTAGTTAGCCTACGCAATGAGAATAAAGAAACGGAGCTCTCTCTCAATCACTCGCACGCACACAAAGACAGTGACTTACACACACCTATGCCTGCTGTTATCTCTCCACCATCCGATTCTCGCTCACTCACGTCATTGCCAGAACTTCTTGGGCATTGATCCTTCTTCTGCTGTTCTGCTTCTATCTATCAAATAGCCTACATCGCTGTAGCTCATGCAATGACAGCCTACTTATCAACAGAAACAATCGACCGCTGAGCGGACCCTCCCTAAGCTAATATGCTTTATTTAAAGTTTATGGTTAAAAACAGGTTCGAAAAACAACAACAGTTAAAAACAAGAACGCAAAAGTAAATTTGGAGCAGAGAAGTGAGATCTAATCGTAAGTGGTCACTTGAGACACATGTGGAAACATAATAGATAAATATGTATAAACAGTTTCAGGTTTTCTGTTTAAAGTAGGGGTAGTCAACTTTGGAGAAACCAGCAAGAGACAGTTAGAAAGTATCTAACTGAAAAAATCCCACCCCCTCCTTTCAGGCCTCACTCCTAAGCCACCCCCCAAAACACATGTTCATTTGCAGTGAGGGCAAGCAGGTAGGCCAGCCAATCATTTAATTCAGACCGACATGCTTATTACAGGCCTGAGAGGAAATATAACAAAAAATATAACAAAAAATGCTTCTAAATAAATTGCCTACTCTAGCTTTTAATTTAATGCCGGATGTTACTCTCCAATGCCATTTTCAGGTGTTAGCCTATGCCGAGTGTGTGTGTGTGTGTTGCAGGGGTGGGGGGTTGTGCAGCCACTCTGCCCTCCAGCAACACAGCAAGCTGCTTTCACCACAATCACATACTGAAGCTGTAGGAAAACATCATTTCTGTGACCTTGTCCAATGCCCCTGAAAATCCTGACAGTCATGCTCTTTTCTCACGTAACAGCAAGTGTTTTGTTCCATTACCAGCAATTCTTAAAAGAGGACAGGTGTCTCTACGGTTGTGGGGGGAAAAAATACAAGAGATTATTAAGTATTCTACAATAGACTCTTTAATCCAATTAAACACATTTTTAAACACATTTTGCACAAAGACTTTGACAGGAACAGCTCCCAAGGCCACATGGCCATATGGAGAGAGAGCATGTGGTTCCCAGGACAATCTGCAAATGCTCAGTTCACTGTCCATGTCTCCATATATTGGAATGAAGAGGCAGAAGAAATAAGGCTGCAGCTCTCGTGACTAAATATGCTCAAGCTGCACTACTTTTAGCAGACAGTTTGGCCAAATAGTTGTCTGTGAGATCTGAAGTCAGCTCTGTAGTTCCTAATCTGAACATCTTATAATTTTCAAACTAACAGGTTTGTAATCAAGGTGTAACTTTGAAAGCTTAGTCACAGTGAATAAGTTTCTCCTACAGTCTGGACCCTCTCATTTTAGGGTGCTTTCACACCTGTAGTTCGGTTCATTTGGTCCGGACCAAGTGAAAAAAATGATACACTGTTGCATTTTAGTTTTGGTCCGTTTCATGTTCGCACTGCAGTTTTACAAACAAACCAGAGAAGTAACCATGACGTTACACAGACGTTCAGGTAACTTGTTGATTGGACAGCTTTGGCGATTGTCAACCTGCATCATCAGGACCCACGTGGGGAAATCAAACTCCGGTGACAGAAGTCTGTGCTGCACTTTAACGCTTCTGATCTGTATGGCAAAGAGCTCACGAAGTGATAATTTATTATAAGCATGATTAGTAATGCTAGACAGCAGATCGACCACATAGCCTATTATGAATAATAACATAAAAACAGGACATGTACAGGAATAATTCGGGGCTTATTCGCCTATAGTATACTCTGGTATCGCTGTTACACATTTTTTATGGACTTAACAAACAGGGTAAACTACTACTTGCCTTCTTTTATTTTATTACTATAGATTTTAACCTATTAATCAGGGAAATACCCGCGCTGACAAGTAGGCTATACCTTATGAAATGATTTTCATAAACATAGCGGCTTATACAGATCAATTATAAGATCGCTGAACACATGTTGCTGTCAGCAGATGGATTTATAAGAGTTTTAGCTCTGGAATTAAGGCTCAGATCATCTCTGCTATCATAAAATCCTGTGTTTGGTTTGTTTGCTTTCACACCACAAGCGAACCGCACCAGAGTTCGTTTGAAAGCGTACCGAGACCTCCTTGAAGAAGTGGTCTCGGTACGCTTGTTTGGTCAGCTTTTGGTGCGCACCCAAGTGCAATTACTGCATTCACACCTGCCCAAACGAACCGCACCAAGGGGGAAAACGAACTCTAGTGCGATTCAACCGAACTAAAAGAGGCAGGTGTGAAAGCACCCTTAATCTTAGACTTTTTTGGCTCTTCATGTTTTGTTGTCTATTGCAGCTAACGCCTGACCGTCATTTTGTGCTGGACTGCCATCCCGCTTACAACAACATTGTGATTGGAGCAGGATTTTCAGGTACAACACATCACAAAATACCTCAAACCAAATCAAAAAAAATCTAAGGGATCTTTTGTGAAAAGCCTTGTGTGTAGGGGTGCAGTATCCCACTTTACCATAGTCACTTGCTAGCTAACGAAACATAACTACTGTTTGTGTGGTTTGTTTGGGGAAGTACACAGGTTGAAACATAACTTGTGTGCTGCATTTATTTTGGGGTAGTATACAAGTCGAAATTCCTGTTAAAAAGTGCATCACATTTAAGGTAGAAACAATGCAAACCATACTTAATGCTGTGTTTTTCAGCATATCCTCCAATCGTAAATAAAACGTAATAAAATAAAGTGCCCTTCCAGTGGACAGTAGCAATTCATCCTAGTGCCATATACTGCATTGTATATTACTGGTGCCCTTTTTATTTTTTCTGCTCCTGCCCCTTAAACAGCTTGAGTTTGCCACTGGTCCGATCAGTTTTAATACATAAGAGATACATAGAGCAATGTCTGATGTGTTTAAATTCCCAATTTTTATTTAACAAGAGGCAGTGATCATTATGATTAGTAATTGCAATTCATCCTCTGGGCACCATCAGTGTCCATTCAGTAGTTGTTAAGATATTTCAGTCTCAATCAAAGTGGTGGGTTCATCTAATATAAATGAGGATTTCTGTGTTCATGTCCACTCAAGGACTGTTGACATGTGCACTGTATGTCACTTTTATCTTCAGTTATTTATTTATTTCTAAAGATACTTTTGTGGCATTTTTGCCTTTATTTTACATGACAGGACAGTAGGAAACAGGGAGAGGTAGGGGGCGACACGCAGCAAAGGGCCACAGACTGGACTTGAACCCGTCGTTCAATCAAGTAAGCTAACTACGCTCCTTCACAATCAGTTATTAAAGGCAAAATGCCGTGAAGATGCTCTTAAAATATGAACAGTGTCTGGTACTGAACCTGATGGATTCAAGTAGATATTGTTAATGATAAAATTAAAATGTTCACAGCTCGACAAGACAAAGAGCAGAAAGTAGTGTATTTGGCACCTTGTAAGCCAGATGTGTGCTGATGCGTGGCAGCACAAAAACAGCGGCAGTCAAATGAATTAGCATCACTTGTGCCCTCGTCACTTGGGAAGAGCACAGAGCCAAGCAGTCCAGTGCTCAATGAGCAGCACAGAGAAGAGTCCACCACTGCTTCTGTCAGTTTTAATACTAATTTTAATACTAATAATAAGAGTGGTCATATGAGTGCGTATCAGATATAACTACAGTGCAATTATAATGTGTTTAAATTCCCAAATTGTATTTAATAAGAGGCAGTGAACATTAGAATTAGTATTTGTGTGTGTTTGAATTAGAAAGAGGTCTTTATTTTAGAGTTTTCCTGTTTTATTAGTATATTTTATAGGGGTTTAATGGTAGAGAAAATTTGTGTAGTGGGACGTTTTTGGCAAGTCACAATATGTTGCAGGACTCACAAGGAAGAACAAAGAAATTCTGAGAGCAAATTAGAGATGAAACTAAGACAGAATGTTATTTTTTACCCTCATTTGGTAAACTGAAAACTTCACCTTCCAATATCCTGAGATCTGGACTTCATCAAGGACTCCTAAGCCTAAAAGATACAAAGAAGAAAATGCCATGCAGAATCAAAATGTTCTGTTTCATTAACAATATAAGAAGAATGTAAAGTTTTGAGTTAACATTGCATTTGAAGGGGCAATAAACCTAAACTAACAGGAAATCTTTCATTACATGAAAGAATCAAATGTCTGGGATATTTTTAAATACAGCTCACCATATTGTTGTGACCCAAAACTATTTTTCAGTGACATGTCTGGTAATTTGGGGCACACAGCTCCATTAGTGTAGGCCACTAGTTTCAACCATAATGACCTATTTCAAAGAATATTTCTTAATCTTAACTGTTATATTACCTTAAATATATGTTGTGTTATGAAATTCTTACTATCTTAATGTTTTAAGTTAGAGGATAAAGTTATAGTTACTATATAGTGCATTCTAAGCCACTTTGGTTTAAACTCCTCTATTGGCCACTCTTTCTATGTATGCTTTAAGAAACACTATATATAATGTCTTAATGCGTTTTAAGGTTTAATATACTTTAAGAAACACTATATTTAAATTGGGTTTTGATGTGTTCTAAAGTTTAAGCCACTCTCCCTGTGTGGTTTCTCATAATGACCTTGCATTCTTTAGTGCCTTTGAGGGAGGAGATGAGGTTTGAGAGTCTACATGGGGGAGTACACGCTGACCAATGTTTATGCGGTAAATAGTGTGAAGGGCGCATGAGAAACACGAAAGGATGGGCTGAGTTCACGTGGAGCTGGCAAAATACATGTGAAGGGAAAACACCTGAAAAATCTGCCAATGGTTGTGGAACGACTTGGTTTGAGCTGGTCACTGCCAGAAATTTCCATTTCCACATTCCCTAAGATTCCCCTAAAGAAAACATGTGTTGTTATATAACATTGTTATATAACAAAGAATGATGGGTTTTAAGCAATAAGTGATATATTTACCAATAATATATATATAATAATATATATAATAATAATATATAATAATTTGTCCTTTTGAAGTAAAGATGCTTGCCTTTGGTGTGGGAAACCTGGGTGACACATCCACCATTGTGTCCCTGAGCAAGACACTTAACCCCTAGTTGCTCCAGAGGCATGCGACCTCTGACATGTATAGCAATTGTAGCATCAGCTAAATGTAATTGTATGTATATTTATATTTTTAAAAGATATATAATTTGACTTTCAGAAGTTCTGATGGTGAATATTGAGACTAAATCATTCAACATATATAACATCATTGTGGTGAAGTTTGACTAACAAAATAGCTCATTTTAACATGTAAAAGGACTCCAAATTGCTGCCTAATTTAGCAAAGATTTTTATAATGGTGAAGATATGTTTTGGGTTTTCAACTGGCCTAGCCCCGAACCTTTTCTTCATCGCCATTGTTAGATACATGTTTGTTCAAATTCACATGCATCAGCATTTGTACGCTTATTGAAAAGGTGTGGGTTGCGGCTTCTGCATGTTCCAGGGGTTGTCAACCCGCCCTGCGTGAAGGTACATTTGTCAGCGGAGAATTTAACTCCCTCTGTTAGCTACCAAACACTTGTGACAGTAGAGGTTTGTTACTAAAAGGGGGGAATAAACCTGTTGTTGAATGAGTTAAAGACATATAAAGTTGTTGAAAAGTAGAAGTGACTAGGTGTAACCATAGACTGTATCAAATGTAGTGTAATGTAAGGAGGCACAGGTTTCTGAAGAGCTGTCGTGAAGCTCAATGTGGGTGGCTCCCGGCAACTCTGGCTGTCGCCATATTGGCAGTGCCTGACTCAAGACATGGAGCTGAGACCGAACCAATGAAGCCTGGTTGCTGAACCACCTAGAATCTAGCCACCTGAGAGGAGGACCCACCTGTCACTCAAAATGGCCAAGTCTTTAAATTTTGGATAGCTTTAAGCTTTGATTTAAATAAAAATTCACTCTGTACAGTCATGAATGAGGAAATTAGCTACAGAGACCAAGGTCAGGTCAGTGCTGTAAAGTTGGGCATTTCAACATGGTTACAGTCCGGTCTGAAGGAACTAAGCAAACTATCTAAACAGCCGAACTTATCTTAGGTACCATGATAAGCCTGAACCACACCTTACTCTGTGGTCACTAGTGGAGGAAGAAGCAGCATAGTAAGTATGACATATCTCTACTGTTGTAACTCCACCAATCTGTTTTGTCTACATGTCTACAAGTTTTCAACACAGACAGTATCTGTATATGAATAACTAGAGGAGAGTGTCAGTGTTCAAGGAATATAAGAACCACACTGATGAGACATTCTGAGCCTGTATGTAAAAAAAAAACAAAAATATAAAAGGTTATATTAATGGATCTTGTCACTCCTATTTTTATTCTTTGTATTACTTCTTTTTAGAGGATAATCATGCTCTTAAGTTTTGGAGTGACAGTTTGCATCACTAATGCAGTGCTCGTTCACAGGGGCCGATGTGACGCATATCTGCGCTTTTTGTTCAAAATGCATCTCACATTAGTTTGACCTACAGCAGTGATTTATTAAATTCATACATAAATAAATACTTTCATTGTAATTGTTGCTGAAATAGATCTCAGTCATGACAGCAACAGTTCCTCACATAATCACTTCCTCTTGTGCCTCCAAAATTCAATCTCTTTTTGGCAGCAATGCTTTATTTTGAATTGAGAGCTTTTACTTTTTAAGTTCTGAAATACAAACCTCTGAAAAAGACATCAGGAAACATGATATTGGATTCTCCTGAATGAGAAGTGCAGGACATTCCACCGCATGGAGATGCTGGGGAAATGAAAATAAGCGTCCGTAGGTTAATGGATTTGGATCAATCGCCAGGACGCACACGCTCCAGCACATGCTTTATCGTGAGCATAGTTAATTTGTTGAAGAGGGAGAAAAAATATGTTTGTGCAAGGGGGGGGGGGACCAAATTCAAGCAAGTGCTGGAGTTATAAGGAGTCTTTTTTCTTTAGTCAGACTTTTCCTAAACAGCATTTATGTACAGTGCAGTGAAGTTTTTATGGAACATATTTTTATAAAAGAGGGTTTTACATTTGCAACTTGCTTGGGAGGCCCCTGGTGACAACTGGGTCCTAAGCAGACACCTAGACTGTGGAGGGATCGTCTTTTTTGCTTACGAAGGTTCCTAACTGAGTGAAAGGACCTGGAAGGATCGAAGTGGCAGCCACGATATGGTCAAATTCTCGAAATGTTAAGGAAAGGTGCTTCCATGCTTTTTTCCCCCCTTTATCTTAGGGTATACTGGACCATCCTTTACCAAAGTAAGGGGGAGATAATGCCATCCCACAACTCCCTGTGGCAGCAACATTAAAGCTGATGGTACACGGAGCAACTTTTAGAGCAATGGTGCTGGGCAATGTTGCTGTCAATGGTAATGATTAAAGATTACTACCGTAATCCCCTTCCCCCACCACTCCGCCACCCGCCCCGCCCCGCCACTATCTGCAGGAGTGGTGGGGGAAGGGGATTACGGTAGTAATCTTTACTCATTACCACTGACTGCAACGTTGCCCTGCATGATTGCACTAAAAGTTTCTCTGTGTATCATCAGCTTTAGGCAATTTCTTCTCGTTTTAAAGAATTCCCCCTACTTTTTAATATCCTCCATGCAAGCTTTCAGTGTTGATGAAAGTCAAAAAGATTTTGTTAACTGAATCTGTATAAGAAGCTATCCTTATGTGCTCACACAGTGTTCAGAGCTACAGGATATCCAGAGAGTCTAACTGGACACACCAAACCTGCCATGTATTCTAGGGACAGACTTTTAATGAGAAGTGCTTGTCCATTGTGAAAGGTGAAAGCGCTTGTGCTTTGAGTCTACACTCATGTTCTTCCCTAATTAACATGGCGGAGGCACCCAGAAGGCCAGCCTGGCTCAACCTCTCCTCTCCTACAGTTACCTTCAGTGTCTCCTGGCACTTTTCCATTTCAATGCAGTCATGTCCTTTACCTAATTATATCTGTAATTAATATCCTGCTCACAATTCTCTGCTTTCAGAGGAGCTTGCTGGGAGAAAGGGACTAAAAGTCTAAAGACCTGCAATACAAAAATGCAGGACTAATTAATTATATACTAATGATTTTTGCTATTATTTGAGCTTTAGTGAAGCTGAAAGTGTTGGCTTTCACACCAAATGCACAATAGTAATGATGTGCAAAGTAAGGTCATTTCAATGAAGGGTGCAGCAGCTCTGTACTTGGCTCCTGCATAGCCATAGCGGCATGCACTGCCCCGAGTTTCTGTCACGATATTAAAGGCACAAAAGAGTGAACCTTTTCCATTTTTGACAATCCAAAAAGGAAAAGGTTTATCTCCTTGGGAGCATGCTCAGAAAATGTAATGGCAATCTTTTGCCTAGAGGACAGACCAGGTGTTCACCAATGTCTTTAGTATTCATCCTCGATGAATTTCATGGCAATGTGACTAGAAGAAATGTTTTGCAAGTATTTAGACACAGGCTATAGCAAAGTATTGGACAGATTGAAATGTTAATTTGATGATGATAGTTGTGGAAATTATTACAGTTCTTCCTGAGGGGAACATGAATATCTGTAGTATATTCAGTGTTATAGATGTCACATTTTGTACTGAACCAACAATGTTCAGTACAAACACTTAATGCATCATGGGAAGTCTCCCAGCAGTCTCTGTCTAGGTTTTAGATGATCGAGGGTTGAGGTTCGGCATACGTGATATTAAGCCAGATACATTGGTAACTTTCACATTTCTCACACACTTTAATGTGGCACTATATTCACATCATTTCTTCAGAGAACAACTTTAAGCTCAGCTTATTCTGTTTATTGGTCAAACAGAATAAGCAGCTGTTTGTGCTCATTTTCCAGCTTCTCTGCTGCAGCAGTAACAATACTCAGAGCCGTATTGGATAAGTTCACATGGCTTCTTCTCAATACAGAAAAAAATGTATTTCCTTCCTTCCCCACCTTCACCTCGTGCATTTGTCATCAAAGCCCGACACAAGTGCATTAAAGCTAGTATGGGGGGTTGCCATAGTTACAACAAAGTCACCCTGTGGGCTTGGCCATCTGTTGAGGTTTTCCATTCTCCTTCTCTGGCAAAATCAAAATTCACGTGGCCAAACTGTCAGAACCAAGCTTTTATGAGTTCAAAGCCTGGCAGAATCCACGGGAGCTCAAAGACCTTTGTCAGATGGCAGTGTGCTGCATTCCTCAAGCCCTGTTGACATTCACAATTTGCCTCTCAGACCTTAGCAACAAGGACAATCAGGCGGCTGGATTTTGAAAATAGACGCTCTCTCATCTCACTCCTGGGCTTGAGCATGTGAAGCCATTATGCAGAGAAAGGACAAATCTCCCTTAATTTAGCATTTAGTTCACCAAAGTGAATAGATGCTCAGTGACAGGCATTGCAACAGCTTTGCTCTCCTTTTATGTATTCACTCATGTGGGGCTCGAACCCATCGCCTGACTCAGACAAATGCCCACAGATGCAGGTTATTTATAGGCTAACTTAAAAGGTGCAGGGCATGGATCTGCTCAGGACATTGATTCATTTGACATGATTTGATGACCTACGTATCTACTTTGCTCACTGAAATGACTTCTCTTCTCCAGGTCACGGCTTCAAGTTTGGACCAATCATTGGCAAGCTTCTGTGTCAACTCAGCCTGGGAGAAGTGCCATCCCGGGACCTTTCACCTTTCCGAATAAGGCGCTTTCAGGAAGTGACCAAATCAGCTTTATAGAGCTGCGCTAAATACTCAGACCATCATCAACGAGTCTTATCTAATGTAATTGTAGTATAATTTGAGATTGTCATGGTATCTCAAATTACTAAAAACACAATCACACAATGGTTGCATGTTTTTCAACTGCTTTATTATTTTATGTGGTAATTGTGTGTTGCAAGTTCCACATAGTGTAATAAGCTGTGTTGCACTCAAGTGGCATGAAACCATTCAGTGTGTGTACATGGGTTATAGTCTGCAGTAATCTGATTTCTTAAAGGAACAGGCATTTTGGTGAACAGGTTAATTCACTTTCTTGCCAAGAGTAAGAAGATGAGAAGAAACTCAATATGAAGCTACAGCCAGGAGGCGATTAGCTTAGAATAAAGATTGGAAGTACAGGTAAACAGCTAACTTGGCTGTGTCCAAAGTAAAATAAAATTTTTTTTGACTCATTAACACATCTCGTATGTTTAATTCATACATAAACAGAAGTGCTAAAATGACAATTCAATTTAATGCCGAAGCAGCAGCATACCTACCGTATATGCAGGGAATGCAGTTGCATAGGGGCCCGCAGTCATTGCAGGGCCCGTTAATAACATCTCATTTTAGTATAATCTTAAATTTGGTAAAAAAAAAACTGACAACTTATTCTGATATCTTAAGTAAACAATTGCTTTTTTGAGTGACACAGTGGGTATTTATAGTAGTCAGTAGTAGAGTTAAGCCTCTTACTTCATGGTGTCTCTGTCTCACACTTTTCATTCATATTCAAATACGGTAAAATTAAATACTTTTGCATACAAACACTTCATTGCCACATAACTCTACAGTAGGTACATCTAAAATAAATTTAAATATGGAGGAATTGAATGAAATAAAGATGCTTAATGTGGGCCTGCACAGAATTCTGGGTAATATTGATTGACTTGCTCATTGCTGCGTAGCAAAATCCACACAGAAGAGTAGCTTGCTATTGAAGTGACAAGTTATTGAGTACAAACACAAAAGTAGGTTTCAGAAGCAAAAATTGAAAGAAGCAACCGAGCACGAAAAAACAAAGCTACCAAATATATTGATATTGATATATTATTTCATTATTCTATATTATATATATTTATATATTATATATATTATATATATTTTCATTAAAAAGAAAGACGGGATAGCAGCAAACATTCGTTGTGAGCAAGAAGAGCCGAAGCTGCTATGGCAATAGCATCGCGCCATCCACCGCAGTGAAGATGAGTTACGTGCCCCCGGACACATTCAAACTTTGACAGCCTGAAACACTGTGCGCTGACACAGATGGACTATTTTGAGCAAGCAGGTGAGTTATGCCATATATACAAAAATGACCTCAACATTTCCCACGCAACTCCTGTAATTCTGTGGGTGTTTAACAGACAGCATCTGAAAAGAGGAAACAATACAAGAATTTACCAGGATGTTGATTGTGACAACAACTGCAGCGCTGCGAGCTTTTCTTAACTAAACAATTCCAGCGAGTGTAGCCTCTGCCTAACTTCTTGCATTGGGGCCCCACGCCAACTCTTTACGCCCCTGTGCTGAAGCTATATTTCCTGAAATGTCAA
Source organism: Micropterus dolomieu (assembly GCF_021292245.1). Classification (NCBI taxonomy): domain Eukaryota; kingdom Metazoa; phylum Chordata; class Actinopteri; order Centrarchiformes; family Centrarchidae; genus Micropterus; species Micropterus dolomieu. Next base: position 4,314,312 of record NC_060166.1, on the reverse strand, counting down.
ACTCATTCTTCAAACTCCACGTATAGGAGACTCCTGGTCTCTGTCATTGCCGTAGAGGGGATTAGAGATACCTGACTATAGATATCGGGCTAGATTTTACCTGGAGAAAGCAGATTTCCTCCGACCTCCGACCAAATCTGAGACTGATACAAACTAGCTTCTAGAAGTCGAAATAAGTCTGTTTCCAAAAGTGAGCTTCTGACCCTGTAAATTCCCTACATTCACACAAACATTTGCAAAGGAAAATGCTGTGCTATTTCTTCCCTCTCAGTGCATGAAAATACTTTGATATCCTGCATAATCTGAATTCTCAGAGTAACCTGGTTTCTTGTGTTCATGCACGCATACTGAATTACTAAAGTGGACACCTATCCTTAATACTGGTGAAACATACAACACCAGCGTGAAGATTCCTGTTGCCATGGTATGCTTAGTCCACAATGCTGTATGACATCTAACCTACAATATACATATTTGCATTTGAATGAAAGAAGAAACATCCTTGCAAGTCTAGTTGTTCTCCAAAGCAACAAGAACCTCATGTAATGAACTTGAAATAAACTAACACTGCCTTGATTTTGACCTGAGAACCAGCAGTGACGACTAGATTCTAGCAATGTTGTGCTATTGTAAATGAACCCATCTGTGACAAATGGTAATTGAAAAAAAGACTATAATCTTATTGGCTTGTATGATTTCATGCATCAGTAAACCTCATTTTTGCTGCTTTACCAGCATTCACCATTTTGCCAACTAAGTACATGGTTAAAAAGACATCAACTGTCGGGCCATTTGTCTATGTGAAGCCAGCTGCGTGCTTAGGCTTCAGAGGTGGCCTATTGCCTGGATCTATTCCCTATGTACCGGTAAACATTTTAATCACTAATCAGATGGCCTATTACAATGGATGCCAACCAAGGCCATCAGTGGGAATGGGAAAATTATGCAGTAAAACGGCAGAGATCAGCAAGCCATTTGCTCCCTTGCCTCTAAGTAACTACAGATGGATAGCAAAGAGCCATTATGCACATTACAAGAATTAGAAGTACATTAAACATGCAAATGCAAATATTCAACCACCAATAATCACTAAGCAGGACCAAGAAACACCTCTCTATAACAATGTCTTGTAAAATCCCACAGAGCTTTGAAAAAAAGCATTACCATATTGGATTCAATATTATAGTTAAAGTAAATGGTAAATGGACTGCACATTTATAGCGCCTTTCTAGTCTTTGGACCACTCCATCAACAGCTGCACGTTGTAGAAGCAGCTACCATAAAATTCCTTACACTTCACTACATTTTTGTTTGAATTTGTATTTTCTTTATTACTGAAACACATATGATTATGATAACTCAGATCAGACCTAAAGCTGTTCGGCTACCCCAGCAAGGGGAAAACAGAAACTGCTGTGCCCTCGTCTTTGAGGCCTCTGAGACCTAGCTGCAAAACAAGCTTGTAGTTAGGTCTGACAACCTGCTGGCTTAACATCAGTAAAATCAACGAGGTGATTGGTGGTTTTAGAAAAAAGGAGGGGAAGACAAACACTCCAGTCTACATCAGTGGAGCTGATATGGAGCAGCTTTAGGTTCCTGGGAATCAGCAGAGCCCAAAAGGTACTAAAACAGTACCCACCTGTTTGCCCTGCTGCCCTCTGGAAAAAGATATACATATATATAAATACAAAATAAATGCATTCATCTCATTATACAACTCTGTTGTAATATGTCAAATAAATCTACCTTTACACTACATGTCAAATTCACACACCGATTGCAGTGGCTGCCATGCAATGCGCCAACTGCACATCACAGAGGAATTAATCATTCACACAAACACTGATGGCACAGCCTTCAGGAGCAAGTTGGGGTTCAGTATTTTGCCCAAGGACGCTTCGATATGCAGAGTGGAGGAGCCAAGGATCAAACCACAGACCTTCTGATTAGTGGATGACATGCCCTACTTCCTGAGCCACAGCTGCCTCTATTTAATGTTTATTTTTGATAGTAACTAGTACATGGCACAGACTAGTGCCAAAGCATTTGTGGCCTAGGCTAGTTTGCAAAACAAATGGTAACCCCCAAAATATCTGGAGACAGCAGAAACAGCGATCACCTCCAGCGATGGTATAACAATCAAACAAACAGGCTTACCACCAGGACAAAGCATGGGAGTGTACAGATCACTTAATTATTAGATTATCAGTCTAAACTCTAAAATGTTTAATACTTGAGGTTCATTTAAACATTAGGACATCCATCCATCCATCGTCAACCGCTTATCCTGCATACAGGGTCGCGGGGGGCTGGGGCCAATCCCAGCTGATATTGGGCGAAAGGCGGGGTACACCCTGGACAGGTCGCCAGTCCATCACAGCGCTAACCACAGCACCACCATGCCTAAACTGATGAAGTTCTGATCTGTTGTGCTGTGAATAAGAATCTGTGGCCCAATAGACAGGAACATCAACCTGAGGGCGTTTTCATGTTTCCAATTCTTATTTTGTAATTGTTTCTGTTGTGTTATGCAGTGCTGTAAAATAGTCTTGTTTTTTTATTTTCTGCATCACAATGACATGCTCTGTCAACAAATTACAGTGCATACAGTAAAAGTGTAACTGTGAATCCTGTCCAATCTCTTGCAATGTTTACTGTAACTCTGTACTGTTGAAATGTATCTGTGCCATACAGAAAAAGCACAGCCTTGTGCATTTTCAATCATTGTCATCAAAAGTTTAGCCATAGTTTACCAATACAAATAGTTTTGCAAATGTACCAAAGCGACTGAGAAACAACGGAAGAAACCTGTAACATATTTTCACTTTATTGACTGTACTATAGTATATGTTACAAGAATGAATCAGAAATGCATTCAGTAATTTACTTGTGAAAAAAATAAGTTCTTGACATTTCAGTGCTGCAATACACTTTTTTTCAGTCCACCACAGTCTGTAATTGATGTACCATCCCCTTGAACCAGTTCTGCTAAAATATAAGTACATTTCTTGCTTTACACTCAGCTTGCAGTTTTACAGTAAAACCACATTCAAAACATTACACATATTTCTCTAAAACATAAAATGGATGTAAATGTTCTGCAAAGATTTTCTATATATATCTTTCCAGCTACAGCAAAAATGCAGGAAATTTGCAAACATTTTGTTTTGAACGTGTTTTTAACAGTTTTGGACACAGTGTGTTAGCATTTGAAAAATGTGCTGCAGATAAACAGTGTTTTGCAGGTGGTGAAGTAGTGGTGAAGAGTTTATGGATTTTGGAGCAAGTGGTCATTGAATGCATTTTGTGTGAAAGCAATGAAAAATGATTCACAGTTTGGTCCACATACACTTCTGTTTTGCTGACTGTGTGAAGAGTTTCAATGTGACTTCAGTTTTGACCAATGCAGGTTAGCAATTGAAAAAAACTGTAACAATGGATCAAATGACCATGTGTAATGTGAAATTACCACCAACTCTGCAGCTCACTTCAGCTGTACGGAGCTTTTTGCCTTTTTCAGCTGGGTTTCTCATCAACCTTGTGTCCAGAAGTTGTTTTCAGTAAACCAGCTGCCTAGCACCGAACAGCATACAAAGTTGAACGGTGAACAGTGGAATATTTGGCAGCTAAAGAGACAGGTATTTGTCTTAGACCTAGGTGGAGATGAAAAAAAATAAAAATAACAAGGGCCAAACAAAATTTGTGTAGCCAAATGTCAATATTCAATCCACTCAGATTTATTTTGTGTCCCCAAGACAGAGAATTTAGTTTCTGCTTTTTCAGACCATTTACTGTTGCATATGCTGCACATCACTACTGAGCATTTTACAAAGCTAACCATTGTGTTTTAGATTTGTGAGTGCATTTTCCTACCTTATAGGGAATAACTACTTTCTGTTCACATCAGTATGGAATTAGAAATCAACATGCAGATAATTCATATTTTAAATAAACTATCTGAGTTAGATAATATATCACAGTGAATTTTTGTCACCACTTGATGATAGACACAAGTTTTGGTCTTGAAATGGAATTTGTTGATGACAAAATACACAAATAATAGCAGATTTTAAATAATGATACATTAGTTGATATTTACTTTGGTGGCAATTAATTAATCAAATTATGAAAAATCAACTGACATTCAGCTTTCATGGGTCTCTGGGGTACTGGAAACCCAGGACAGTGGCCCAATTTGCCCAGTTGGTAGCAAAGCTTGTTACCACACATAACTGATCCCTGAGAACAGTCTACTATATATATATATATGTATATTTTCATACTGTATGCTTTGGAAAGCTGTCAGCACTACTTTACTGTAATTCTTTTAAATATGTCAAAACATGCAATAACACTTAGAAATTAAACTGACACACAGAGCTTTGAGCTTTGGTATGGATTAACAGTTTCTTCCAAAGGCTTACACACAAAATCTTCATATGTCACACAATTTTTGAAACATCTCACTCAAAGAGCAAAACCTCACCTCAAATCTCCAAAACCATTAGCTATTTCTCAGCCTTTCACTCAGTTTTCAATTGCATATAACACTTTTTTCAAAACACTACAGACAATTCTCTACCTAGGACACAAAAATCTAACAGGAAGTGACCTGCTTTCCTTTTCCAAACACAACCAATGAAAATGCTACACTTCTTCACCAGGTCACACACCCACTCCTCACATGTGTAAACTGATACAGTAGACCTCTATACATAGGTCAAAGGTCAGATTACCTGTTTTGAACAATGGACCCCACCGATGCACAGAGAGCAAGGGGGGTAGGAGGGAGAGGCAGGGGATGACAACAAGGACAAGTCCAAGAAGCAAGAGTTGAGGGAGGATGAGGGCGAAGAAGAGAAGGAAGGAGAGCCATCACTGATGAGATCAGGGTCACACACACAGGTTGACAATGAGAGAAGCTGGACTAAGAGTCAAGCCCAACATAAGTTTCTTTACATTTGCATCCTTAATTTGAACCTTCAGCTATTTGCAACAATCTAAAGTAATGGTTATTTCAGCAGTACAGTATTGTACGATAAGTATTACAGTAATTTTTAGCTATAACAGTAAAAATAATGCTTTCAGTTTATATATATTTATGGTTTCCTTTTCTTACTTGTCACTGTAGAAGATTGCATGGAAATGTGCACATAAGCCTATGAAAGACAAAAGAGCTTTAGATTTAGAACAACAGTGTGTAAACAGTATATCCAATAGTTTGTTATTATGGAAAAAGTGTTTGCCATTTGATGCAAGTGCTTCATTTTGGGATGCGTTTATGGCATTTTGAATGCAGTGTTACCTTTTGAAGGACATATGAGGCATTTTGCATTTTGTGTGAGCAGTTGTGGGAATTGTGTGTAGAGTTTAAAAAAAAGACAGTTATGAAAACGTGTGTAAGCAGTTGTAAAAAACTGTAAAGCACAAATTAAACTTAAAACAGCTAAAGGATGAAGCACTAGCGCAGTACCCAGGGCTATTTTAATCAGAAAAGGTCCATGTTCTATGAGTCCTGTTAAAATGCTTCTAAGTACGCCTAACGACATAAAGGCAAGGCTGAAAGTATGCACACTGTTGAGTGGTTAGATGTGTGAATAATTTTACCGTGTGATGTGGAGAGATGCTGGTGACCTTGTGAAGCGTCTAGCTCACAGGCCTTTTCCAAGCACTCCTACACAACCCCAGAATGAGCCTGGACATGAGGTCAGCCTACACTGCCCTCCAGGCTCTGCTTCACCTGTCTTTCTGATCAACACCATACACAACAGGGCTCAGTATGCACGCTGCTAGTAATGGGCCTCCTGTTGACCTGGACCTCTGTAGAACAAGACTTCCAGCTGTGCCCCAGAAGTAACACTGAACCCAAACGCCCAACACATACGTGCAATTAAGGAGACATCTTGAGGAGCACTAAAGAGGTTCACGGGACAGCAAATTAACTAAAGAAGAGCCATGTGTTTGTGCTATATGTAGCTGTTGATGTAGCTAAGATGATTCTTGTTTTTGTAATTTAAGACCAACAAAATAAACATAAATATAGTTTTTAGCATGTCTCCCCCTAAGTATAATTCCACACAAAATAACAATAACAATAGCAAACTGTGTCCTGCTTCTTGGATTGTCCATGGACCTCGCTGTCAACAAGTTTTATTGATATTAACTAGCCAGAGTAACCAAAACAGTATAACCTGTTGATATACCGATATGTTCAGCTTTTAAAATGTCATTTATTAAATGCAGAACAGATATCTCAAATTCAATAAATAAACGTAAACCTATCTGCATGGCCAGACACCAAGAGGGATCTATTTTGTGTTATTTGGGTGAACCGAGCTTTTAAATGTGTTCTTTGTGTTGTGTTTTCACTGTAGTAGGTGAGGCGAGGAAGTCAGGTTTGATATTTTATTCTCACATTACAAATGTGAAATTACCACCAACTCTGCAGTTCACTTCAGATGTACAGAGCATCTCAGTATTTCAGTCCTAATTTTGCAACTTTTGCCTTCCATACAGTAGAATTACGTTATTTAAAAATTCATAATTTGTAGTAAAGCACTTTGATGAGTACTTTAATACACACAAAGGAGAAATCAAGACATGCAGTTGGTGTGGAGCGCTGTCGGTGATGGGTCACCACAGTGCAGCGCTCTGAGCGGGGTTAGGTGAACTAGCAGCTCTTCAGCTACCAGCCACCTCTGTATCGACTGGTCCATGCTGACCCCGAACTAGCCACCTCCCTCCCCCCAAGACACGTCCTTATGCACTGAGCTACTGCCACTGGGAAGTAAACTGTGCACTGAAAAACTCAATAACTCATCATACATCACACGAACAATAAAAAGAGATTTCTAGTCACAGTAGGAGCAAGAATTACAACAAAGCCTCCAATTCCTGGTAGGCAGCAGGAGTACCACTAGATGTTTTTAAGCCACCTGAAAACAGCTCTGTGTCTAATGCATGATTCAGGCCCCCCCGTAAATGCAGCCCTGCTGCAGGCGGTGACCTCAGGCCTCCAGGTTGAGCTGTTTTACCATGGTCTGTTCACTGTTGTTGAAAAAGAACCCCTTTCGAGCGGCTCGCCCTCCGAAGCAGATGACAGTTCAGAGGGGCTGTCAGCCCTTGCTTGACACAAGGGCAGAGTCAATGACTGCGAGTCAGCCAAAAAACAAGACGGACTGTCAGCCAAGGAGCCCGAGGGGAAAGAGAAAAACAGCAGCCATATTTGGAAGGCTAATGAGCTCAGTTGCAAGGCAGCAAGGAGAAAACATAGAAGGCATTGCATGTTTTTACAGCATCTTCTTGTCACTCTCTCTCTGGGGAAAAGGTAAGCTTGCCTTCCCACCAATGGTCTCTGCTTCCATCATCTCAGTCTGTCTGTCCTCACTTCTCCCTCCCTGCCAGCAGAGATTTGCTATAGTGTCTGAAAGGCCAATTTCCATCAGTCACCTCATGAATACTGAACGGCCTCAAGTAGTTTTGATTAAGAAGGTACAAAGGTTGCAGACAGTAATCTGCAATCTTTCACCAGTCGGAGAGGGATTTCTAGGAAAACAGGCCAGAGGACAAGGGGGAATAAGATGGATCGGAATAATTTATGTCTCATTTTTAAACTAATTCAAACAGTGTAAGGCAGTGGCTGTTTATGGGACTGGAGTTTTTTCATTCCATTCCAGACAGAGAAGAAATAAAAGGTATTAACACCCGAGAGAATTGCCTGAAATTGCCATTTCCCTGTCCTGGATGTGCTGAGGCAGCAAAGCCACTTTTCACATCCCCACTGACATAGCTGCTTAGCTGCTGTATGCCATATGAGAGGTGAAGCTGAGCAGCCGCCTGCCTGCTGTTTGGGGATGTTCCCCTGTAGAAGAGCCACAGTGAGGGAGAATTCTCTATCACTTATCAGCTCCACAGATGATCTGACCTTGCCTCAGGTTGCTTCCTGCTAGCTTTTGCTTGTCAGGGGGACTACACTACAGGCAGGGAGCTGCAAAACGTATTTGACTGGTGAAGGGAAAACTTCACGAGACCGACCTCCCAACCTCTACGCATAGATGAAATATTAGAGAGGAGAATTTCTCTACTTTGATACTGAATAAATTTCAAATATGTAGAAGTGTATATGAAGGAAGAATGCAATATTTATTAGGCAGATGCCAGTGTATGTAGATTATTTTAGAGGCCTGGTGTTTTTATTTTTTTTAATTAGTTTTGTGCATTAATTTTTATCACCTCTGCATAGTTAATTGTGTACAAAGGCACCTACTCCTGTTGCTATTGCTAATTACCAGCTGGTAACTGATAACTACTACAGCTAAAGTAATAATATAATAATAATAATTTTATTTATAGAGAAGAACAAAGTACAAAGTGCTTCACAGGGACAAGGATGGATTAAAATACCATAGTGAATGATAAAAGAGGCTCCAAAAAATAAAAATAATAAAAAAGAAAATAAAAAACATTGAAATAAGCAGGATAAAGAAGAGATAAAACAAATCAGACATTAACAGGAACAGGTAGCTCCATGCTTTCAGATAAAAGTGCGTTTTTAGAGGAGACTTAAAAGAAGACAGGCAGGTCATTCCAGCAAAAGCTCTGTCCCCTTCAGATTTCAGACTGGACTCGGGAAGAGACAGGAGACCCCAGCCTGAATCGAGACTCAGACAAGACCAAGACTTTGAGGGGCTCAGACCAAGTCAAAACCAAGAACAGTGCCATACAGAACAACCTATTTAGTATGTAAATTTTTCATTAAAATAAATGCAATTGGTGATGGGGACGATTTAAAATAAATGTATTGCAACAGTAGGATATCAAAATACTGTATTACTTTTTACAATGAATGCATTGTTACTCCACATGTAGGCATATTGTGAATTGTCGTTTTTAAATAGGTTATGGCAAGCCAAAGTATTCATAGACACCTGGTCGAGCTTCTGATTGTACACTGGAATGATGAAAGCGTGTAATTTGCCATAAAAACGGTGCGAACTTGTGTTGGAAGCAGGGACAGTGTTTCCCACAGACAGGCTTTACTTGGGTGGGCCGCCCAGGTATATTAGCGGCCGCCCAAATATATTCAGGTAAACAGTGAACATACCGCTGAATCTGTCACTCGGTGACCTCCAACAGTGGATTTGGTTTTGATAGGCTTCCTAATTAACAAGCCTCTGAATGTGGCGCACTTGGCTGCTGAAGCTGCAGCAGAGGACAGTAGTGCCTTAGAGGTAAGAAAACATAGAAAATACAGCTAGCTCAAGTCATTTTCACTTCTGCCATTTAGCAAAGTTTTGGTCCATAAGATGGGGTTTTAGACTTTTGTATTATCATTAAACCCAACGAGACCATGAATCATCAAGAACAAATCTGACAGTGGATTACAATTGTTGAGTCAATAGAATTCAGTAGGCTATAAATTAAATAACAAAAATGAACTTTTCTTTAAAACTGCTGTGGGGGGATGACAGTAGCTAAATATATCTTCAGTCAAGGCTGATACTTTATTGTAGTTGTAAGCTTTGTAAGCTCCCCAATTGGAGCCAATAAAACAGTTTTTCTGAGCAGTTTAGTTGTAGCAATTTAGTTGTAGCAGCAAAAGCTATAAAAAATAGAAGCCATTATAACTAGTGGTGCATGATTTGGATTTGTTTCCCACTGATCCAATAATTGCGTACTTCTCACGGCTGACGTACTGCGGTAAGCGTGTCGACTCATTTCGGTTTCCGGTGCTTGTGTGTTGTTACCGTGTTGTGCTGCTCTCGCTAAATACCAGTTACATTTGTTAGATTACAGCAGCCAACTGTCCGCTAAACACTTATTCTTACAGTAATTTTGCCTAAGCACTCACAGTTCTTTCTATCTTTTAGTGACTGCTGTTCAATCTCATAATTGTTCTAAAGTTTTGGTAGCTGACGCTACAATACTTTAGCTTAGCCGTTAGCGACTTTAGCTTAGCAGCTAGCGATGGCTTCTCCTTCTACCTCTCTCTCTCCTACTTTCTCCTGCTCGGTGTGTCAGATGTTCAGTTACTCCTCTGCCTCCTTTAGCTGTAATGGTACGTGTAATAAGTGTAGTTTATTTGTAGACATGGAGGCGAGGCTCAGTGATTTAGAAGTCCGGCTCCGCACCTTGGTAGATCAGTCTTTAGCTACTGTAGCTAGCCAGTCCCCGGTAGTCGGTGCGGAACGGCCTGAGTTAGCCTCTGGTAGCCGTCCTCCGGCATCCCCTGTGCAGCCAGGAAGGGG
>NC_060166.1:4285002-4303965 GCF_021292245.1 Micropterus dolomieu | reverse complement strand
AGAGCTCATAGTACCTTACTACCCCACCAGAGCACTGCGCTCCCAGAATGCAGGGTTACTTGTAGTTCCTAGAGTCTCCAAAAGTAGACTAGGAGCCAGAGCGTTCAGCTATCAAGCTCCTCTCCTGTGGAACCAGGTTCCAGTTTGGGTTCAGGAGGCAGACACCATCTCCACATTTAAGAGTAAGCTTAAGACTTTCCTCTTTGATAAAGCTTATAGTTAGGGCTGGCTCAGGTGAGTCCTGAACCATCCCTTAGTTATGCTGCTATAGGCCTAGACTGCCGGGGGATTTCCTATGATGCACTGGGCTCCTCTCTCCTCTACTTTCTCTCCCTCTGTATGCAACCTCATCCCATTATTGCATGTTACTAACACAACTTCTCCCCTTTCTGGTAGTCTTGTGCTTTCTCATTTCTCTCCTCCTATCACTTCCTGCAGGTTTTCTGGCTCTGGAGCTGTGGAGTCTGGATCTGTGGCTGCGGGTCACCTGCTGCCCCCGTGTTCCTGCTCGACATCCTCTGCTACAACAACTATTGTTACTAGTCCTATTGTTATTATTGTTATTATAATCATTAACATTACGATTGTTATCATTAACACTACTATACATATCTGTACCATTTTTTGTTTAGTCTGTAGCAACATCGCCTTTACTGTCTGTACCTCTGTGTGTGTATATTGTGTAGGCTGCCTCCCTCCCCTCTCTCTCCTTCCATCTCTCTCTTTTTCTCTCTGTTCCTCTCCTGCCCTCTCTCTCTCTCTCTCTCTCTCTCTCTCTCTCCTTCACCCCCAACCGGTTGAGGCAGATGGCCGCCCACCCTGAGCCATGGTTCTGCTCGAGGTTTCTGCCTCTTAAAAGGAAATTTTTCCTTGCCTCTGTCGCCTAGTGCTTGCTCTTGGTGGGAACTGTTGGGCTTCTGTAAATAGCATCATAGAGTACGGTCTAGACCTGCTCTTTTATGAAAAGCGCTGTGAGATAACTGTTGTTGTGATTTGGCGCTATATAAATAAAATTGAATTGATATCAATCCAATAACTAATAATTTCTTAATATTTTATTATTAGTTATAAAAAAGTTTTAATGTTTTGATGGAGAGAATCATGTCTGCTGCTATGGCTGTAGCTATCTCCAGTTAGCTGTTCACATGCATCAAGAATAGTCAATATGTTTTCAGAAAGAGCCCACTAGCATGCACTTAGAGGTGCAAGTAATTCATAGTCTATCCAATAAGAAAAATAAAAGCAAAGTAACATCAATAAGGTCTGAGCTTATAGATACTGCTATTGAGTCTAGTGGGACCTATAATGTAGCGTTATGTCTCGAGAGACAAGTCATGTAATTTAAATCAAACACGATTTAACTTAAACTTAAAAAAAAGTTATTTAGTGAAACACGGTATTACAGGGACCCAGGGCTGAAGATTGTAACTTACTGCTTATGACCAGGCTCCAGCCTCTGTCTGCTCTGTGTGTCCACTCCTGAGCAACCACACACACACACACACACACACACACTCCCACACACACACAGCAGCAGAGGGAGTGGCCACAGTGGAGATGGTGAAGTAAAGGTAGCTCCAAACTAGTCCAGTTGACCACAAGCTTACGTTAGCTTACGTTAGCTTGGCAATTAGCCAAATGTACAAACTAACTCAATTGAAAGCTGTCTGTAGTCTGTAACTGTTCAGCTTAGATTGCTTAAAATAGCTTAAAATGTGGCACATTGTTACCTGCAGTGAATCACAACAGAGAGAGAGAGAGGAGGTTAGGAGGAAGGTCTGATGCCATATTGCAACAGAGCTGTCTTCTTCTGAAACAGTGAAAAACATCCAAACCATCAACAACATGTTTGTTTGGCTCTAGCTGCCTGCACCCAGTCTGTGTGGCTCTATCCAGGCGCAGCAACATGACAACCAGAGCACGACAACAGCAGCAGCACATGTTAAAGCATTATTTGATTCTTAATGCTAGAATATCAGCCAAAATTGTATTTTCCGATATGATTCCGATAATATAAATATGCCCAATATCAGCCCATTTATCGGATGGATAGGGCCCTATACATGGTTCGTTTGTGTCAAAGGCAGCTATTAAGTCCACAGCACCTGCGTCAACGTTCATTAAAAGGTCATTAGTGACTCTGAGAAATGCTGTCTCAGTACTGTCAAGCTGACCAAATACGAAAATAAAGACAACAGAGATTCAAAGATGCGTTGTGAGTGTATTTTTAGAGAAACATACATCTCTATCATCCGAAAAGTCAAACAAAATCTCCTTTCCTAACCACCTTTCCTTGACGGAAAACGTCATGAGGTCAAGAAAAGATGTGAAGGAGTATCCATAAGGACTTAGGAAAAGAGGACGAAAAGAGGTCTAAGAGAATCAGTGGTAACTTAAATGGTGATTAACATCCTTTATCCGTCATGGTCGGTGATTTCTTTTTTTAAACACTTTATAGCTTATTTCAACAACCCGAAACATAAAACGGTGTTGACACAGCAGAGCCAAAATAAAACAAACCAAAAGAAAGAAGGAAATTCAGGTATCATAATTTCTGTCTCTATTGTAATAACTGTTAAATGTGGTCAATGGATTTTATTGTTTGAGTTTAAGAACGTGCGTCGCTTTAAATGTTGCCGCCGCAAGGAATTGTGGGACAGCATTTTTACCTTTCCTTTTGCAAAGGATCGTTACCTTATGCTAAAGGAGATATGAAAGGAAGCATTGAGGCTTCTTTCTTTAGCTTATAGAGAATTCGACCTAATAAAAATAGGTGTTTGTTAAAAACATATCTTTATTTTGTTCCTCTGACAAAATATTATACCAGATATACCAGAGCTGTTTTTGGTGTATTAAGATCTATTCTTGGAATTTTTATTTTGAAACATCAAAACTGTTGGTATGGTGTGACTGTCCAGGCTATGTGTGACTTCACTAACATGAGAATAAATCTCAGTAAGACCCAAAATAATTGATACATTTACAGTTTAAGTAATCTTAAAATGTGTTTTTAAGAGACATAGAAAGTGTTGACGCCTGTGCATGAATTTTAAGCAAGTTATGGCCAAATACATTTTGTCCTTAATATGGGCATCATATGGTGTGACAGTACAATTTATATTTTGAACAGGCAATAATTTGGAGATCATGATAAAGGTCCACACTCATCCACGAAGTTGCAGTTACATCTCTGGAGTGGTTAGGAAGGTAAAGATGTGTTTTAACTTTTAATTAAAGTTTCTCTATCTGACATGAAAAACCTTAATTAATCAATTAATTCTTAAAAATCATTGCTGCCATGTGGTAATTTACATAAGAATAAGCTAGCTGTTTTTAGGTAACAAAGAAATTAGAATAACTGAAAAAAAACCACCAGATGGTAGTGACTGTTTTCTAAGTCACACCATATGATACATCTGTCACACAATATTACCCACAACTGATTTTATCATAAATACATAAATATTTAAAACATAGTGCATTGATTTGATTGTGAACATTAAATTATCCATACAATTAATGTATTCCTTTTCAAATTTATACTTATTTTGACCAGGTTTATTATTATTATGTTTGGCATGCTTTGCATATTAGAATATGTAATTTTGTGTCTGTTTGAGGCAGAAAAGTCAAGTAAAGAGACGACTCAAATACAGGGAAAGACTCAATGCTGACCCTGAGGCAGTCCTGAGAGGTCCTGATGGAAAGGAGGAAAAAGTAAAGGGATCATGCCAGTTCAAACAGAACAGACTCCTAAAGGGATGAAAGTCTAGGCCACAGCCTGCATAGTGTAACTTCAGGATTATATTATCAAGATGGTGAAGCTGAAATGTATGGATGCAAAAATATTATTATATGTAATTATATTATAATAATATTTAAAACTATATGTATATATATATAATTATATATGTGTGTGTGTGTGTGTGTGTGTGTGTGTGTGTGTGTGTGTGTGTGTGTGTGTTTGAGAGAGTGTGTGTGTGTGTGTGTATATACTGTATATATCTATATAGCTCCTGGATAGTACATGTACAGGTACTTTGGTACAGGTGATTGTTCGATTCCTGGTCAGGGCGAGGTATTCAGGTGGACCGTAAGGTCCTTAATGATACTTGCCTACCTCAGATATTAGTGAAACCGCAAATACAAGAGCCATAACGGCTCAGACGTCGCCCGGGTCAACAAGGTCCGCGTCAGGTGCTAGGGAACCAGGGCAACCTGATGACAAATGGGCTACTGGAACAAGACATTCATGGACTACAGCAGAAAATATGGATCTGATGCAATGCTACTATACAAGCAATCCCGGTGAGAGGGGTTATATGCAGAGACTGTGGGATATATGGATGCTTCGAAACCCATCATCAACACTGACAAAGAAACAACTCCTAGCTCAGTGTAACATCCACAAACGGCAGCTCTTATCACAACCACAGATAGATGAGGTACAACAAATATGCTACAGCAAGGGGGAGCCAGGACGACAGGTTGGGTCCCAAGCCCCAATAACAACAAGCCCTTATGGTAGTGAATCACTCAACATAAGGGCGGCTGACCTACAATTGAAGATCATCACTAAGCTGGACCCCCAAGTACAACTACCAAGATTGCCAAGGCTACGTGACAAAGTACCCTACTAAAGCCATAACTGAGACCAATGAGCTGATGTACGCTACAGCAACAGTGATCCTAGAGATGCCACAAAGAGCATTACCCCCCATGGAGGAGAAGGCTAGTGGCCAAGATCTCAGAGCTACAGAAAGGTGCAGTCGATACCTGAGGCTCTGGAAACTGCCAAACAAAGACTTACAGCTCTGGCTACTCGCCTAAAGAGATACAAGGGAGAAGTAGAAGCCAGGAGGATAAACTGGATATTCTCCACCGAACCATCCAAAGTGTACTCTCAGTGGCAGGGTAATAACACAACTGAACAGTACTGGAAGAACATATGGGAGAAAGAGGCAACACCAATGCTCAGTGGCTAGTGGATCTAAGAATAGATCCCAGCAATCTCCCAGAACAAGATCCAGTAACCATTACAACGGCAGACATCCAAGAAAGAGTGGCAGGTATGAAGAGCTGGACAGCACCAGGCCCTGACATAATCCACACCTACTGGCTGAAGAAACTAACTGCACTCCATGAACGCCTGGCAGCACAAATGAACCAACTGCTGATGGATGGGATCCACCCAGAATGGTTAACCCAAGGACAGACGGTCCTGATCATGAAGGACCCCCAGAAGGGAACAATCCCATCCAACTACCGGCCAATAACCTGCCTCTGCACAACATGGAAGCTCCTGTCAGGCATCATAGCAGCTAAGATGAATAGGCACATGGCTCAATACATGGACAGGGCCCAGAAGGGAATGGGCAGTAATACCAGGGGAGCCAAGCACCAGCTAGTGGTTGATAGAGCAGTCTCTCGAGACTGCAAGACCAGGCAGATCAATCTGTGCACCGCCTAGAATGACTATAAGAAATCCTATGACTCACTGCCACATACATGGATACTGGAATGCTTGGAAATGTACAAGATCAACAGGACACTAATAGCCTTCATCAAGAACTCAATAGGGCTGTGGAAAACAAGTCTGGAAGCCAACTCAAAGCCAAGTGCACAAGTCACCATCAAGTGCGGCATATACCAAGGTGATGCACTATCCCTGCTGCTGTTCTGCATAGGTCTGAACCCCCTCAGCCAGATCATCACAAAGACTGGCTACAGATACCGGTTCCAAAGTGGAACAACCATCAGTCACCTCCTCTACATGGATGACATCAAGCTGTATGCCAGAAATGAGCGAGCCATCGACTCACTGATCCACACTACCAGGATTTACAGCAACGACATTGGAATGTTGTTCGGACTGGACAAGTGTGGCCACATGGCATCAAAAAGAGGGAAAATGATCAGAACCAAGGGGGTTTAACTACCAGAAGGCCACATTGCAGATGTTGAGGACAGCTAAAAATACCTTGGGGTGCCACAGGCTAACGGAAACCATTAGGAGGCAGCATTACCGTGGTGAGGGTGAAACGACAAAGATCCAAGAGTACATCAGGAAGATGGCCCCCCAAGATGAAGGGCTTAGTGAATACCTCAGGCAGCAGAAACCCGAGGGTGAGGACAAGGAAGACGAAGAACCTTCATGGAGGGACAAGCCGCTGCACGGCATGTACCACAGACAAATGGAAGAAGTGGCTGATTTTAAGAAATCCTACCAGTGGCTGGAAAAGGCTGGACTAAAGGACAGCACAGACGCACTTATCATGGCGGCATAAGAACAGGCCCTCAGTACAAGGACCCCAGGTGCAGACTGTGCAGGGACGCCCCTGAGACAGTACAGCACATAACAGCAGGGTGTAAGATGCAGGCAGGAAGTGCGTACATGGAACACCATAACCAGGTAGCTGGCATAGTGTACAGGAACATCTGCCATGAGTATGGGCTGGAAGTCCCAAGGTCAAAACCTCCTAAGGTAGTTGAGAATGACCAAGCTAAGATCATGTGGGACTTCAAGATCCAGACTGACAAACTGGTGATGGCTAACCAACCAGACATCGTGCTGATCGACAAACAGCAGAAGAAGGGTGCAGTGATATCAAGAAGAAGGAAGACATCAAGAAGAAGGAACATGAGAAGCTTGAGAAATACCAAGGGCTGAAAGAGGAGCTAGAAAAGATGTGGAAAGTAAGAGCAACAGTGGTGCCAGTGGTAATCGGAGCACTGGGGGCTGTGACCCCCAAACTGGGAGAGTGGCTACAGCAGATTCCAGGTAAAACATCAGGTCTTTGTCCAGAAGAGTGCAGTCCTAGGAACAGCTAAGATACTGCGCAGAACCCTCAAACTCCCAGGCCTCTGATGGAGGACCCAAGCTTGAGGATGACACATACCAGCCCGCAAGGGGTGAGAGGGGGATTTATTTATACATCATGTTCAATATTCTTGATGTTATGTGCTGTTTAATTTACTCATATTTGTAAGTTTCTTAAATAACATTTTAAAAGTTTTAAAACGATGTTTTAAAAGGCTAAACTTTTTGTTATTTAATATCAAACTCAAGTCTTTAAAGTTTGTAAATTTGTGTCAAAATTCATTCATGTTAAATACTCCTAAGTCAATTCAATTCAATTCTATTTATATAGCCCCAAATCACAACAGTTATCTCACAGCGCTTTTCATAAAAGAGCAGGTCTAGACCGTACTCTGTGATGTTATTTACAGAAGCCCAACAATTCCCACCAAGAGCAGCACTAGGCGACAGTGGCAAGGAAAAACTTCCTTTTAAGAGGCAGAAACCTCGAGCAGAACCATGGCTCAGGGTGGGCGGCCATCTGCCTCAACCGGTTGGGGGTGAAGGAGAGAGAGAGAGAGATGGAAGGAGAGAGAGAGGGGAGGGAGGCAGCCTACACAATATACCCACAGAGGTAAAGGTGATGTTGCTATAGAATGAAAAATGGTACAGATATATACAGTAGTGTTAATGATAATAATCGTAATGTTAATGACTATAATAACAATAATAACAATAGGACTAGTAACAATACTTGTAGCAGAGGGTGTCGAGCAGGAACACGGGGGCAGCAGGTGACTCGCAACCACAGATCCAGACTCCACAGCTCCAGAGCCAGAAAACCTGCAGGAAGTGATAGGAGGAGAGAGGAGAGGGACGAGAAAGCACAAGACTACCAGAAAGGGGAGAAGTTGAGTTAGTAACATGCATTAATGGGATGAGGTTACATACAGAGGGAGAGAAAGAAGAGAGAGGAGCTCAGTGCATCATGGGAAATCACCAGGCAGTCTAGGTCTATAGCAGCATAACTAAGGGATGGTTCAGGACTCACCTGAGCCAGCCCCAACAATATCAGGAAAGTCTTAAGCCTAGTCTTAAATGTGGAGATGGTGTCTGCCTCCTTTAAATTCTATTCTGGATTTTACTGGAATCCAATGCAGAGAAGCTAAAGCTGTGTCTCAATTCAGGGACCGCATCCTTCGAAGGTCGTGGCCTTCGAGGCCTACGAAGGCATGCGGCCGCAAAAGGCCGAACCGACCGTTGTTAAATGAGACGGTCTGGTCTACGGACGACTGTCTATTGCATCATCAACTGACCCCGCCCTTACCCGTGCGCGGGGAAGCGCCGCTACTGTCACCTAGCAACCTTCACAGCTGCGGTCCACCGGCAATGGAGACGAATACTTACTTTATATTATACTTCACTGCCGGCGCCGCTGCATGATGTATCTTAGGCTGAGAGAGGACCCTGGCCAGGTAAATAGTGGGGGAAAGTAACTAAGAAACGTTACATTTTATATGTATTTAGGTACTATAGGCTTCCTAAAGCTAACAGTGATGTTAACCTCAGTTAACGTTGTTTATTGCTACTGCCATTTCACTATAACAACATAATTTTCACATTTAAAGAAAACCTAACCTTACTTAAATATTAAAATATTGACAGTGTTTTTGTCATTGATCAGCTAAAGCAAGTTGAATAGAAAGATATACAAGTCTTATCTAACTAAGCTCTCTACACTTCAGTTGTTTACCGTGTTCTTCTCCTTGTATCCCTACACCAGCCCCGGCCCCTGTACTGCAGGATAAATTTGAGAGTTCCTGTGCTGGACAGGTTTTTTAACCTGCAGGACACACGGCCGGATTTCCGGTTGAGGAGGGAGGCCCTGGGAGTGCTACTGGGCCTCCTAAACCAGGAACGGAGACACGGATGGGGTGCCACAATTGAGACCCTGGTGTTTCTCTTCTAACTGGCAAGCGTGGCATCATACAGGGTTGTCTCCAGAGTGTTTGCAATGCCTCGATCCACTGTCCACCGCATCGTCCACAGAGTCACTGAGGAGGTGGTGGCCATTCGCCACAAGGTCATCCACCTACCAAAGACCCAGGATGAGTTACAACCGATATCCCGTGAGTTTGCAGGGTTGGCAAGACACAGAGCCTTTTTTAAAGCTGCTGGAGCAATCTATGGCTGCCGTGTCCGCATCAAGCCACCGAGCGGCCCTGATGGTCAGTGCTATAGGAACAGGAAACTGTTTCCATCCATCATCCTGCAGGCTGTCTGTGACCATCTGGGCCGCTTCATTGACACCTACGTGGGCTGGCCTGGGTCGGTCCACGACTCCAGAGTGCTCCGCTACAGCCCACTGTACAGGAGTTCACTCTACCCTCCTCCAGGGCATTTCATCCTTGCAGACGGAGGGTACCCGTGCCTCCAACATCCACTCCCCCTCATCACTCCCTACAAGAGGCCAATACAAGGTGTGGGAGCCCAGCGCTTCAACAGCCATCACTCCAGGGCACGCTCCATTATAGAGCGTGCTTTTGGGATGATGAAGACCAGGTTCCGGGCCATCTTCCTGCAAGCGCTGGAGGTGCACCACACCTTTGTACCTCACCTGAGTATTTTCTTTACTGTACTAATGAGTAAATCAACAGACAGATTCATCAAAAAGCATAAATGGGTTTTTTTTTCCAGACTGAAATATATTTTTAACCATTTCAGGTCATAACAGCATGTGCCATCCTCCACAACATCTGCCTTGGTGCAGGTGACATTGTGGCCCCAGAGGATGAGCCTGAGGAGGATGTGGCAGAGGATGAGGGGGAGAACGGTTTGGAGACAGTCAGTGGTGCACCCTGGCGTGACCAGCTATCTGCAGAGGTGTCTGCCCTGGAGGAGGTGCCCCCTGATCACCAATGTTGTTAACAGGCAAGTAAAAGATCGGTAAATTCCTATTCATATCCTAACAATTTTGCGTGTTGAAATATTTTGTAGATTTATTTTGTCAAAATAAGATTGTGAATTAGTATTTTGTGTGCACTGCCTATTATTCTTGCCTCTTACTAAAACATCTTAGTGACATGGCAGCCGTCGATTGAACCAGCCCTGCAAACCCACTGATGGACGATGCGGTGGACAGTGGAGAGATGCATCCACACCTGCAACACACTCTGGAGACCACCCCAGATGATGTCCTGCTGACCAGGGTCTTTATTGTGGCAGCCCATCCAGGTCCAGCAGCATCACCAGGGTCTCCCTGCTCAGAATAAATGTTGTAAATATGCTGTAAATACTATTAGTTATAAAGACCACAGAAAATAAAATCATTTATTTAACAAATATTTTATTTGAATTGATTAATAAATATTATATATATTATTATTTAAGGATTTATTTATTTTTCGTCCAGTCTCTCTAGTAGAGAGAACAGCCTGTCCATCCTCTCTCTGCTCTCCTGTGCTCTCCTCTCCTCTGCCTCTCTCTGCAACTTCATGTCTTCCTTCAGTGGCTGAAGCAGCTCATCCTCTCTGTCCCTCTTTCTCTTTCTCGGCTGGCTCTCCTCCTCCTCCTCCTCCTCTTCCTCCTCCTGGTCACCCACTGCAGCACTTGGCCCTGGTGTGTCCTCAGGGATAGAGGCAATTACGACAGGTGGGATGGTGGAATGCCTCTGTCCCAACACCTCATCCATGAGGACAAACCAGTGGCAAGTTGCAGCAGTGGGCTTCCCCCCTACACCCTCTCTTGACCCTGGACACTTGCACTCCTAAGGCACAGGAAATCA
Source organism: Micropterus dolomieu (assembly GCF_021292245.1). Lineage (NCBI taxonomy): Eukaryota > Metazoa > Chordata > Actinopteri > Centrarchiformes > Centrarchidae > Micropterus > Micropterus dolomieu. The sequence continues at coordinate 4,293,382 of NC_060166.1, read as the reverse complement.
ATCATGGTAAATAACAACAGCAGAAAAACAAATTTCAGCAACTGTGTTTATTAACGTGCATGACTAAAATGAATGAAATGAATATACAACATACAAGGTAAATGTATGTATTATATTAAAACAGGGTTGTAAGATGAATGCGGTTTATATTTCCCTTTATGCTGCACAGTGAACGATTTATACAAAAATGTATACAGAATATATCAATTTCAAATCATACATACATACTTTGTATTTTTTTTTTTTAAATTGTCCCACTTTTTTTTCGCTTGGAGGGAAGTCACCTTCCCCCACTGGCCCATTTTCTCCAAAATTGTCCTAATCACAGAGAAACAAAAGAAATAAGAAAGATAAGATAAGAAAAAACATTATTTGTCCCACAGTGGGGAAATTGCGGTACATGGTAATTGTGTGAAGTCACAACAAATGGCTGCCCCATTTACTAGTTGTTTTATTGTTAAAGGCTTTGAATAGGATGGCGGCTCATTTAACTGAAACTTTAAGTACACGATGATTAAATGCAGATATTACAAAAGGGCTATTGATACTTTAATTATCTCCAAGCCACGTTGGCAGAAAACTTTGCCCCGGTGAAGAGGTGGTCGCTCTCCCCCCTCAATTTAATAAAGAGGGCAGTTTGCTCCTTGCTCCCTAAAACAAAACGACATGTTCAAGTAAGTTTTATGCTTCACATCACCAAACAGTAAGCAGCATAAATCGCAAAATAACCTAGTTACATTAACCGTGTACTATATCCCAAGGTTTTTGTAACCGTTACTAACATTAACGGTGTGAAAACCAAGCAGGGTTCACAACCCGTCTAACGTTAAATTAGTCTAACGTTACATGGTCACGTTATTTTCATCTACATAATATTAAGTATAAGTGATGTGGAATATCGCGACAATCTCGGTAAGACGCAGGTCTGACTCCGAACCTCTTCGATTTAAAGTGAAGACGTTAAAGGCTTTATTTTTTAGGTTGTAACTTGCCCAGCCGATTTGCATTTAACGTTAGCACATCAGTAACCTCAGGTAACGTTAACTTAACGTTAGCTCGCCATTTAATCACTTAACTCACGTTAACTTCTTCCACAAAACTATTCTTTAAACGACACATTGCGCTTTTATGCCTCTTGTTATTTTTACATATGTGTAGTTGGCATTTGAAATGAGTTGAAATCCAATACTTACATTTATAGGTAAAATCCGGGGGGCTCAACTCCACAGCCACAGCCGACGCCATTATTTACGCTGGGACAATCAACCGGCGCGCAATGAATGTCGGGATACCAGGGGCTGCGAAGGATCCAATTGTTGGATCCTCCAAACGGAGGAAAAGAAGGCAGCATTTGTCGGCGGCATTTGAAGGAGCCTTTGAAATGGGACAGCCTAGTCGCATCAACTGTGACGTATTCGGTCTTCAAATGCAGCCTTCGAAGGATGCGGTCCCTGAATTGAGACACAGCTTAAGACAGGAGAAATGTGATCTCTTTTCCTGGTTCCTGTCAGAACACATGCTGCAGCATTCTGGATCAGCTGAAGAGTCTTAATGGACTTTTTTGAGCAGCCTGATAATAAGGAATTGCAGTAATCCAGCCTAGAAGTAACAAATGCATGGACTAGTTTTTCTGCATCATTTTTAGACAGGATGTTCCTGATTTTTTCAATATTATATTATAGTCCTTGAAATTTGCTTAATGTCAGATGTCCTGATCAAAGTTAACTCCAAAATTCCTCACAGTGGTGCTGGAGGCCAGGGCGATGCCATCAAGGGAAACTATATCTTTAGATAATGCTTGAGCCCCAGAACAATAACTTCAGTTTTATCCATGTTTAACAGTAGAAAATTACAGGTCATCCAGGTTTTAACATCCTGAAGGCACATTTGAAGTTTAGCTACTTGATGAGTTTCATCTGGCTTGATCGATAGATATAACTGAGTATCATCTGCATAACTGTATGTTCCAAGAGAGCGAAAGCAATTTCTGTATGTTCCAAGAGAACGAAAGTGTTCAAAATATTCTGGTAAAATGTCTGTTGATTTGATAACTGTTGAAAAATGGATTGAGGAGGCTCGCAGGTGTCTGGCAGTTAGACAAATGTCTCAAGCTGAACGGATTCTTTTTCTGTATGACCATCTAGAGGGGGGTGCAAGAGCTGAGCTTGATTTTCATAATCTGACAGACAGAGATAATCCAGAAAAGATATTTACCATACTTACTGAAAACTTCAGTTGCTCCCTGTCTTATGTTGCTGCACAGCTTCAGTTCTTTCAGCGAAGTCAGCAGGAAGGGGAATCTCTTAGAGGCTATTCTCATGCTCTAAAGTCACTAATGGATGTGGTCATTCGTAAAACACCTGGCGGCATTTCTAACTCTGACCAGATTTTGCGTGATCAGTTTACGGAACATGTACATGACGATATGTTGCGGAGGGAACTGAAACAAAGCATCAGTCAAAATCCCACAATGACATTTACTTTGCTCCGTAATATTGCAGGTGGGCAGAAGAAGGAAGAAATGGGAGTAGGCAGAGGACTCGTGCTTTTCCCTGTAAGACATACACCAATCCGGAAGACAGGGATGTAATTGAGACTAATGCTATGTCTGTCCAACCAAATGGCGATCTAGCTGATCTTAAAGAGTGTCTTAGGAAACAGCAGGCACAGCTTGATGTCATTATGAAACACATAGGAATCTCAAATACTACCCCGCATGCACAGACTTCACACACAGAGGCAGACTCAAAACCATATCGTTTTCAAGCAGATGGAAGACCAATTTGCATGCGATGTAGTAAGGTGGGGCACATAGCACGGTTCTGTAGGGTTCAGATACAGTCTGCCACAGCTCCTACCAAAAGCTCAAGACATCAAGCAACAGTACAAGCAAATGATGCTGTAGCCACTGCAGTTTGGCCACAGGAAAACTAGCGCCCTCTGGTGTGGGGAGCCAGACACCAGGAGGGGGACTCTCAGGCTCAAGTGACCAGGATGAACGTCCACCTGAACTGATAGGGGAATGTCCAATAGTGGAAGTGAATATAGGAGGATTGACAGTGCCTTGTTTACTGGACACAGGATCCATGGTCTCCACTATTACAGAAGATTTCTTTATCGAACACTTTCAGTCTAAAGGCGAAGCTAAGTTGAGACAGTGCAACTGGTTGCAGTTGAAGGCTGCAAATGGATTGGGAATCCCCTATATAGGTTACTTGGAACTTGATGTCGATATCTTGAGTAAGACCCTCTCCCGAATGGGGGTACTGGTCGTGAAGAGCCCAGAAGACCCTCGTATTAAGGAGCAAAAACTCTCTGTGCCAGACTTGATTGGCATGAACATCATCCGACGTTGTTACTACGAACTATTCGTTCAGCTGGGTCCTGACCTTTTCGACTTCCCCCCATTGAAATCAGCTGGCCTAGGCTGGAAAGAGGCCCTGTCAGAGTGTCATGCTATTGAGTCACTTGGTGAACAAGGGTACTTGGGAAAGGTTAAGGTCAAAGGTCGACCTGTCCGTATTCCAGCAGGCTCCATGAGATTCATCTCTGTGGTTTGCCCAAGTTCTGCCAATGTGACTCTTCCCTCAGTCTTGCTGGAACCCCTTGAAGAGGGAAACTGTTTACCTCCAGGGGTATTGATTTCTAAGGCCTTACTGACAGTAAGGCGGGGCATAGTGGAAATTCCTGTTGTTAATGTTGGCTTACAAGATGCATGGCTCAAACCTAACACCTTACTTGGTGTATTGCATGTGGTTCAAACTCAGTCCCCTCTGTGTTCGGTCACTTTGGAGGATGAGGATGGAAGTCAAGTGGGTGTTGTGCAATCCATTGCTGCTGACTGTACCTCAACTTTTGATCTCTCTTGTGCCTCATGGCCGACTCTTTTATCAGAGCAACAGCAGCAAGGGGAGGCGCTGTTAAAAAAATATGCAGGAGTGTTCAGCCAAGGAGAAGGAGATCTAGGCTGCACCACATTGGTGGAGCATGAGATCCCCTTGATGGATGATGTCCCTCTTCGCCAGCGCTATAGACGGCTACCTCCCTCCCAATATGAGCAAGTCAAGGCTCACATTCAGGAGCTATTGAATAGTGGTGTCATTCAGCCAAGCTGCAGTCCTTATGCCTCCCCCATAGTCATTGTCCAAAAGAAGGATGGAAGCATAAGACTATGTGTGGACTACAGGCTCCTTAATGCAAAGACAAGGAAAGACGCATACCCACTGCCACGGATAGAGGAGTCCTTAGATGCCCTGGGAGGGGCAAGATGGTTTTCTACACTTGACTTGGCCAGTGGGTATAATCAGGTACCCATTGCTGAGAAGGACAAGGCCAAAACAGCATTCTGTACTCCATTTGGACTTTTTGAGTTCAATCGAATGCCTTTTGGTCTTTGTAATGCACCAAGTACTTTCCAGCGACTAATGGAACGCATTTTTGGCGATCAGTCTCTCCAGTCACTACTTCTATATCTTGATGACATCGTTGTCTTCTCATCCACCTTTGAAGATCACCTTCAGCGTTTGGAATTGGTCTTGGCTCGCTTACAAGAACATCACCTGAAGTTGAAATTTAAAAAGTGCCAGTTTTTCCAACATGAGGTCAAGTACCTGGGGCACATAGTGTCAGCTGCTGGCGTGGCCACAGACCCAGACAAGATCAGTGTGGTCTCAGAGTGGAAGCGGCCCACCACTGCAAAAGAGCTTCAGTCATTCCTTGGGTTTGCATCTTATTACCGCCGCTTTGTGGAGGGATTTTCAAAGTTGGCAGCACCGTTACACCATCTGGTAGCAGAAGTAATGGGGAGCAAACACAAGTTCAAGGGCCATGGTAAAGGCTCCATCCTGGAGAAGTGGAATGAAGAGTGTGAATGGGGGTTTCAGACTTTAAAGGAACGATTAGTCAGTGCCCCAGTTCTTGGCTATGCTGACTTTGCAAAACCCTTTGTTCTTGAAATCGACGCAAGTAATGCGGGACTTGGTGCAGTATTGTCACAGGATCAAGAAGGCAAACGGAGACCTATTGCTTTTGCCAGCAGAGGCCTTAGACGCTCAGAGCGTAACATGTCTAACTATAGCTCAAGGAAACTGGAGCTGTTGGCCCTGAAATGGGCAGTGACGGACAAGTTTAGGGAGTATTTGCTGGGGCATAAGTTCACGGTGTTTACTGACAATAATCCCTTGAGCTATTTGAAAACAGCCAAACTTGGGGCTGTAGAGCAGCGCTGGGTTTCAGAGCTGGCTGCATTTGACTTTGAGGTCAAATATCGTCCAGGCGCTACAAATAGGAATGCAGATGCATTGTCTCGGCAGCCCCCACTTAACTCCATCTCTTCAGTGACCCCTGGCATCAAAGTGCCCAGTATGATGCAGGAACTGAAACAGGGGCCACAAATTTCACCTCAGGAACTTGTCACCACTCTAGCAATTCAGGCGCTTCCAATGCGGGAAAAAGTTGACATAAAGGCACTGCAGGACGCAGACCCAGCGATTGGTGCATTTAAATCTTATTGGCAGCGTGCGAAGCGGCCATCAAAACAAGAACTGACAACAGAATCACAAGATGTCTGACAGGATTTGTTTGAGACATGGGGTGTTGTATTGCCGTATCAGACCACCAAACACAGCGGAAGAAATCTTTCAACTCCTTCTCCCTGACTGCCTTAAGGGTGAGGTGTCAAAGGTCAAAGGTATCAAATATCTCCATGATGACCACGGTCACCAGGGGGTTGAACGGACCATACATCTTGTGAGAGAGAGAAGCTTTTGGCCCAACATGTGGCAAGATATTGAGAAATACTGCCACAACTGTAATCACTGTCTAGTAGCCAAAGTAGCCAAAGCCAATCAACTTAAACTTTTCCTGGTAATATCATGGCGTCCCAACCGCTAGAAATTCTGGCCATTGATTGGCTATAAAACTGGCAATAGAGATACTGATACCAGGAACGCTTGTTTTACGGAGGAACTATCTACTTCACTGGGACCCAACAATCTATGAGGTGGTCTACTGTCTTGATGATAAAGGAAGAGTTTACAAGATCCGACCAAAGAATGAACCGGGGCCAGACAAAAATATCAACAGGACAGAGCTAAAAGTTGTGCCTTCTACTGCCATCGTTGATACCCCTGACCTTCTTCCATCTGAGTCACATAGTTTGCCCGAAAGAGAGGAAAATGATTTCGATATCACTAAAGATGAAAGTGAAATGGGTAATCTCATAATGGTTCAGATCCAGCCCCCAAACTCTGGAAACTTGGACTTGGCAGCTTCTCATAATTTGGTACCCAAAGATCCACCAGTTACAGTACAACCAGAGCCCCAACGAGACAGCTTAGAAGATCCATTACATGAGGAGTCTTCTAGTAGTTCCCCTATTCTTGTGATACGTCCCCAGAGAACAACAGCAGGCCGCCACACAAACCCCTTTAATCTGCCACAGTCCGCATGCAGACTTGCTGAAAATAACAGAAGGGGCAGTGACAATAACATTCCCCAAGCCGTTAGTCAATCAGTGTATGCAGTGTTTAGACCATGGGTTTAAAACACAAACAATTTTATTTTTTGTCACCGGGATGGTGACCTTTTAAAGTGGGGGTAGATGTGATAGGGAAGGCAACAGGGGTTTAGCACTAGGACCCAGGTAAAGGGGCAGAGTCTATAAATAGGGGAGGGAAGATCACCTGGTCCTTTCTTTCTGCAGTCACACACCTGAGAGAGGAGCTGAGGCCAGCCTTTGTTTGGTGCTTGATTGGACTTCATGGTGGTGAGGGTCCAAAGCTTGGAGTGATTGTTTAAACACATCAGCTAAAGCACAGATCCCAGTCACCTGCATGCCTTCAACGGCGGGAGGGGAATGTGTTTCTAAGTCAAGCAAGACATTATTAGGAGAGCCAACCACTGTTTTTTCCCATCGGTTAGTTTTATTGTGCTCACACTAGATCCTTGAATGGGCCATATTTTGTGTTTCTGGCTGTGTTAAAGGGGGAAACTGAAAGACAGAGTAACCATTTAGCATGGATGTTTTGTGTAATTAGGTATGCAGATATAGATATAGTGTTTTCCATAGTATTTGGTTTAATTGGTTTGAGCGTGTGGTTTATTTCCTTATTTGTCTACCAGTTTGGTTATAATTTGTCGGTGCTCAATTCTACATCAGTTTCCCTGGTAATGCAGTCTTTTCCTGAATTGTGTTCTTTGTTTTGTTTTGATGTAACATAAATAAAATTTACATTCCTATACTGATATAGTAGCCTCTGGTGCAGTTTGTTCTGGCACTTGTGTATGAAGTAGCGTTTGGTTTACATAACAATGAAAGTTTATGGAATGTTTCCTGATAATATTGCCTAGAGGAAGCATATATAAAGTGAAGAGGATTGGTCTGAGGACAGATCCTTGAGGAACTCCATGACTAACTTTGGCGCGCATGGAGGATTCATCGTTAACAAGTACAAACTGAAATCGATCTGATAAATAGGACCAGCTTAGAGCGGTTCCTTTAATGCCAATGAAATATTCCAGTCTCTGCAATAGGATCTGATGGTCAATGGTATCAAATGCAGCACTAAGATCTAATAAAACCAGTACAGAGGCAAGTCCTTTGTCTGATGCAATAAGGAGGTCGTTAGTAATTTTCACCAGTGCTGTCTCTGTGCTATGATGAGCTCTAAATCCTGACTGAAAATCCTCAAATAAACTATTGCTCTGTAGAAAGTCACACAGCTGTTTAGCAACTGCTTTCTCCAGAACCTTACAGAGAAATGGAAGGTTAGATATAGGTCTATAGTTGGCTAAAACATCCGGATCAAGTTTGGGCTTTTTCAGAAGAGGTTTAATTACAGCTACTTTAAAGTACTGTGGTACATAGCCTGTTGATAAAGATAGATTGATCATATCTAGTATAGAGGTGCTGACTAAGGGTAAAACATCTTTAAGCAGCCTAGTCGGGATGGGGTCTAAGAGGTAGGTTGATGGTTTAGATGAAGAAATTATTGAAGTTAGTTGGTAAAGATGGAGGGGAGCAAAGCAGTCTAAACATATATCTGGTTCTACAGCTGTTTCTAAGGTTCCTGAGTTAAGAGATAAGTCGGTGCCAGTTGAGGGCAGGTCTTGGTGAATTTTGTTTCTAATAGTTAGAATTTTATCATTAAAGAAGCTCATGAAGTCGTAACTACTGAGAGCTATGGGAATACTTGGCTCAATAGAGCTGTGACTCTCTGTCAGCCTGGCTACAGTGCTGAAAAGAAACCTGGGGTTGTTCCTATTTTCCTCTATTAATGACGAGTAGTACGCTGCTCTGGCATTACGGAGGGCCTTCCTATAAGTTTTAAGACTATCTTGCCAAATTAAACGAGAATTTTCCAGTTTGGTGGAACGCCAA